>NC_056739.1:806165804-806218304 GCF_019279795.1 Protopterus annectens
GATGGTAATTATAGTTGTAAAATCCAGCTGTTTGCAGATGATATTTTGATAACTATTTGAGAACTACTGGGGACATTGCTGCAGCAAATAATTGGTTCTATAAATTATTTTGAAAAAGCTTCAGGTTTAACGTTTAATAATAAAACAAAAACTCTGTTAATAAATAAAATAATTTCTAAACATTTAAAAGACTTTGAAGTATTTAACTGGACTAATACACAATATACTAATCAGTTACCCTGCAGTTGTCATTAGGTCAACTGTAAAGGATTAATTTGTAATAAATTATTTAATATACATAGTAAACAAGTTAATTGAAGATGGAATAAATCTTTTTTTACAATAGAAGACGAGACTCAGTTTGATAAAAATGATTATTTTGCCAAAAATTCTATTCTTTGTACAGTCATCAGTTGTTCTTCCCACCAAGAAAATGTTCAAAAAGACCAGGAAATGCCAAATGGACAAAGAAACTATAGTCCTACATTGAGTGGGAAGGAAAGTGCTTAACTTTAAGCTTTTTTACTGGAAACCTGAAGTTTTTAACCGGAATTTTCATTGTCTCTGGAATAAGTTGTATTCCACTACTGCGGTGTCTTTAGTTTGGTTATAAAATTTTCAAAAAGTTGAACTCTATTATTGTTAATTTGTTATGGTTTCCCAATAAATGAAGAATATTTGTTTATTTATTTATTTATATTTGTTGACCGGGAGTGTCCGACTAGACATAGGTCCATTTTCAGCGGAGGCCTGGGGAGAAAAGCTCCACAGTTAAAATAAACCGACAGTAGTTGCATTGGATTACATAGCGATTAACAATTTACATAGCAATTACTTACAACATATTTACAGATGAAGAACATAGTACATCACTAGACAACTAGAATCTTTATGTGTGAAGTACATAACAGACATTAACAAATGTTACAAGAAGAATTCCTGCTGTTAAATAAGTACTGGCTTATGAGCATCTGAGCTTGCTATAATCAAGGTAGTTAGTGCGGTGGAAAGAAAGGTAGTGTTTGGATGGGGTGGGTGATATTAGAGTGGGAGTTGCAAGGGCATAGCCAGCATGTTTTTAGGTGCGCTTTTAGTAAAGTTTTGAAATGGGTGCATGATGGTATGGACATAATTGTGGATGGGAGGGAGTTCCATAATTTGGCTATGGTGCAAGAGAATAGTGCTTCACCAGCAGAGTTATTGGCTTTAGTGATCTGCAAGTGATTTTTGTTGCTGGATCTTAGTGGTCTGGTGGTGCGATAGGGTTGGAGTAGATTCTGGAGGGATGGGACATTTAGTGGATGGTTTACTCGTTTGTGGGCGAGTGAGAGTTGATACCATTGAAGGAGGTGAGGGAGTTCAAGCCAGCGCAGTCCAGCAAATGAGAGACAGTGGTGACTACGGTAGGATGCCCCTGTGGCGAATTTGGCAATTTTGTTGTAGCAGGTCTCTAGCATTGCCGTAGGTTGGTATATATTGGAGAGGCATAAAGTAGTGTGGAGATGAGGTGGGAATTTGCTATTGAAATCTTTGCTGCTTTGGTGAGAAGTTGCTTATTTCTGTATAGCGCTCCTAGTTTTTTGTGGACTTTTTTTATGGTCATGGATATGTGAATGTCAAATTTTAGTTTGTCTATTTCCACTCCTAGCAATTTGGTGTGTTCAGTTGGGTATATAGTGGTGTTGTCTTTTGCTGTGATGTTAAAGTGAGAGTTGTTTTGTGTATGTTTGCTGGGTTGGAAGATGAGTAGTTTAGTTTTGTTTGGGTTGAGTATTAATTGGGCATCGGATAACTAAGTTTCAACAGAGGAAAAGGCTTCCTGTGTGACTTTTTGCAGTTTGGGTAGGGACTGGGCTGAGCAGATGATGGTTGAGTCATCTGCGTATTGTATGAGTGTGCCATGTTTGGTGGCAGAGGCTAGATTATTGGTGAAAACAGAGAAGAGTAGGGGTCCAAGGATGGATCCTTGGGGGAACCCCTATGGAGACAGGTAGTTGTGGAGATATGTCATTCTGCCATACAACGGATTGTTGGCGGTCAGACAGGTAACTCTGAAACCAGTTGGTGACTGATTGTGAGAAGGATAGGTTATTGAGGACAGAGATAAGTTGTTTGTGTGGGACCATATCAAATTCTTTAGATAGGTCTAGGAAAGTAGTAGAGGAGAGATAGCCATTGCTTTTATGCTGAAGGATAGTGTTAGTAAAGAAGAGTATGGCAGTGGTGGTGCTATGGTTTGGTCGGAAACCATGCTGAGTATTGGAAAGGAGGTTGTTAGTAAGGAGGTAGTCTGAGACCTGAGAGTGTATGCATCTCTCTAGTATTTTGGAGAGTGGAGAGAGAATAGCTATGGGGCGGTAATTGGTTAGTTCTGTGGAGGGGAATTATATGTGATACTTTCCACAGTGTGGGAACATAACTTTCTGACAGAGATCGGTTAATCAAGATGGATACTGGGTAGGCCAGAGCATCAGCTGCAATTTGTAGGTATTCACTTAGGAGGTTGTCTGCTTCTAATTAGGCAGGCTTAAGTTTAGTTAAGAGTTTTTTTATGTTGGAGGTAGGTACAGGAGAAAAAGAGAAGGCAGTGGGGAGATTACTAGTTGAAGGTGTGGGTTGGAGGGGAGGGGGGATTGTGTTGTTTAGCTAGTGATAGTATGGTTTGTGTGAAGTGTGTGATGAATGAGGTAGCAATATTTTCTGAGGAGTGAGGGATGTTAGGAGGAGGGGTACTGACTTTACTTGGGTGGAGGATGGAGTGTATGGAGGACCAGAATTGTTTGGGGCTGTGTTGGGAGGAGTCTAGGGCAGACTGGTAGTATTGGAATTTGTCCTGTTTTATTAGCTTTTTGACTCTATTGTGTAGTTGTAGGAATTTCTGTCTAGTTGAGGGGGTTTTGGTTTTGAACCATTGCTCCCAGACTTTATCCTTGCTTTTCATTTTTGACTTAGTGGTTTTCTGTAGCCATGGGAAGGGTTGTGCTTTGATTCTGGAAAGTCTTATGGGGGCATGGTAATTAAAGATGCTCAGGAAGGTAGTATTAAAAAATTCAACTGCGTCATCAAGACTGAGGGTACTTTAGAGGATGCCAGTTACATTCTTTGAGGGATGAGATGAATGTGAGTGGGTTAAAGTTTAGTTTTTTACGTATTTGACGGTAGATGACAAGTTTAGCTTGGTATAAGTATTTTTTGAGTAGGAATGATGGGAGTGATCACTGAGGCTATCTGATAAGCAGCCTGTTATATATGACTGGGGGCTCTCACTGACTATTATCCAGTCCAGGGTAGTGTGCTTGCTGGAGTTTTTATTTATCCTGGTTGGCGACTGGACTAGTTGGATGAAGCCATGAAGGTTTACATGATGGGTTGGATGGGTGCCAGAACAGGATTACCAGTTAATATTGAAATCACCTAAAATTATAGTTTCTTGGGGGAGATGGTGGGTAGACCAGCTGAGGAGGTTTTCTAGTGGAGGGATGTTTTGGCCAGGTGGGAAGTAGCATCCAGTTATGTTGATGGTTTTGTTTTTGTTTATTTTGAGGTTTGTATATATTATTTCTTCATTGCCTATTTGTGGAGCTGATGATTTTAAGATCTGGATGTTTAGATGCTGTTTAAATATTATAGCTACACCGCCTCCTTTCTTGTTTAGCCGGTCTACTCTTAGTATGCCATAACCTGTAGGGAGTATTTGCTCACTGGTAATAGGTTTTAGCCAGGTTTCTGTCAGGATGACTATATCTAGGGAGTACAAGTCTATGGTGGCATGGAGTTCATGGACTTTGTTGGATATACTTCTAATATTTAGGCTTAGTAGAAGGAAGTCACTTGGCTTTCTATTGGCTGTAATATGGGAGAAGTTGTGGTTTCTAGTCTGATTATGAGGATTGGGGTTGGAGATGGTAGGGCCAGGGTTGGGGTGGATATCTCTCTTTAGGGCTAGTTTAGATATGCATGAGGTTATTAGTTTTCTCAGTTTTTGAATGTGTTTGTTTATAAGGGAAAATTTATGATTGTGCTCTTTGGGTAATAGGTGGTGGGAGGGTAACTGTGTTAAGTTGTAGGGATGCTTTATGTTTGAGTAATATAGTTGGTAGAATATGTGGGGGTTGCATAGGGATGATGTCCTTCAAGGATGCATCTGCAGTCCTTACATATGGGTTGTCCTGCCTCAGGCAGCCCTTCGGTTGGCCGGATTCCAAAGTCTGGGTCCGGCGTCGGCTGACGTCGCCCTCTCCCCGACGTCAGAGCGCCTGGGGTATAAAAGCGTCAGCCGACGCCATCTTCCCCAGTCTTTCTTGCCGCGTGGTGCCCGAAGCAGAAGCAGTTCGCAAGTGCCGGTCGGCCAGCTCCTGTAACTTCAGCTACTGAAGACTTCAAAAGCTAAGTACCCCATTGGGGACTCTTTCTTGCCTCAGCCGATGTCAGATCAAACGCTTAAAGTTATTAATTGCCTAATTTGTGGGAAACAAATACCTCATAAGGATTTCCATTCTTACTGCCTCCCCTGCTTAGGCCCAGACCACGACGTCTCGGCCTGTATAGCCTGTACCTCCTTCAACCGACACACTCTTAGACGTCGGGCGGAGTTTGCAGAGGAATTTTTGGGGCTAGTTTTTGTTACAATATGCCATCGGAGACTCCGACTTCTCATTTAGCCAAAAAACGGAAGGACAAGGACAGACACACGCGGACCGTGGTTTCGGCTGAAACCACGCCTAGGCCTACCGCTAGTGTCTCGGTTTCGGCTGAAACCGAGTCCTTGGTGCTTCCGACCGCCGAAACCACACAACCGACAACCTCAGCCCCGAAGGCCTCTTCTGAGTCGGTTATAGAATTTCCTTCAGAAACCGGTGTTCAGGAAACTTCCAACACCATTGCCCTAGACAAAACTACACCAGCTCGTGGAGCAGCCAGGCCTCCTGCATCCATGTCCATAAAGGCATTCACAAGGGCTAAAGCTGCAAAACAGCCAAAATCTCTGACTCCCAAGGCTATTCCTCAGGGATCCACTACAGGTTCACAGATTTTAAGTTTAGCTGAGGACCTTATTTCCTTAATTAGGGGCTCTCAGCCACACCCGGACAGGGGCTCTCAACCTCTTCTAGACAAAAGGCCCAGGGTTGAGCCCACTGATCCCCAGTCCTCAGATGACGCTTCAGATGGCTCTGTTCTTTCAGACTACCAGGAGGAGGCCTTTACGGTCTACGAGGATTCTGATGCAGAGGAATCTATTACCTCTACCTCCCCTCCTGAAGAGCTGTCCTTTGGGGAGACCCTTCCCTCCATGAGAGAGCATTTCAAATGGCAGGGCCAGGATTTTTCTGATTCCAGGAAGAGATTAAGGACCTTTTTGCATTTACCTCAACATAGATCTTTGGCTATTCCCCCTGTTTTGAATGTCATTGATGATGTGTACTCTGAGTCTAGCATTACTCCTGACTCCCTTCCTCCGGCTCCTGTCAAGCCAGACAGGTACTACAGGGTCCCGGACTCCCATCATTTCCTTTACAAGGCCCACTCTGCTGACCCCGAAACTATTTCCCAGGGCCCTAAAGGGGTTGCAGCTGCCACTACTAAAAACCCACTCCCCTCCGAAAGGGAGTCCAGGGCTTTAGAGAGATGGGGTAAAAAAGTGTATACTTATTCCACTCTTTCTATGAGGGCATTAAACTGTCAATTCCATATGATACAGTACCAAGAGTATTTGTTAGATGAATTGCATAAGAAACTGTCTTCACCTGAACCCCTAGATCGCAAGTCACTTCAGGATCTGGTACATAACTCCCAGCAGGTTAGCAACCATTTCCTGCAGTGTGGTTATGATGCATTGGAAGCTTCATGTAGGTCAGCAATGACAGGTGCAGTCATACTTAGGCATGCTTGGCTGAAGGAACAAACTCTGCCAGATCATGTTAAAGCAAAGCTTCTGGATGCACCTCTGGAAAAGCAAAAGTTATTTGGTTCCACTGCTCAGGAGGTCTTAAAGAAATTTAAGGAAAAGGCTAAATCTGTGCAAACAGTCAAAGATTTTCTCCAGGTCCAACCACCAAGATTCAGCAGAAATTGGCCCTCTAAGAATTGGTCCTTTCCAGATACAGAGAGATTTCAAAGAGGAAAGAACAGGCGTGCCAGAGGTAGAGGGCAAGCTAGAGGCTCCTACAGAGGACTGCAATGGCAGCCTCCTAACCAGAGAGGTAGTGCAGGACCTACAACTGCTACACAGGGACAGCCTCAATGACTTTACCTTGACCCCGCCAACCAGGGCTCACTTGGAAGCACCTTTGGGCGGAAAGCTATCTTTATTCTCAAAAAATTGGCACAGTATTACAAGGGACAAATGGACACTGCAAATAATAGACAAAGGATACAGGTTCCATTTTCATGCATTACCAAAAAGAAAAGGCATGCCAAACCTGCCACCGAATCAAAGGGCAGAGGCTTTAAAACAAATTTCCAACCTATTGCAAATGAAAGCTATAGAAAAGGTTCCTCTCACAGAACAAGGCCAAGGATTTTACTCCAGACTATTCCTTGTCCCAAGAAAAGAAAAACAATGGAGGCCTATTCTCGACTTGTCCGCACTGAATACTTACCTCATTGTGCCAAAACTCAAAATGCTGACCCTCCAGCAACCCCTTCCCATGCTGGGCAAGGGGTCTTGGCTGGTAACTCTAGACCTCAAGGAGGCATACCTGCATGTCCCTATCAGACAAAGTTGCAGAAGACACCTCAGATTTCTTGCAGGTTCAGAGCATTATCAATTCTCAGCATTGCCCTTTGGCTTCTCTACTGCGCCCAGAGTATTCACGAAATGCCTGGCATCAGTAATTGCACACTGCAGACTTCAGGGGATTCAAATATACCCATATCTGGACGACTGCCTTATACAAGCGGACAGCCGACAAACTTTGGTAAAACACTTAAATTATGCCATCCGCCTACTTCAGGCTCTGGGATATACAGTCAACATTCACAAATCAAGACTTATTCCATCCCAAAGGATAACTTTTCTGGGTGCCAAATTAGATACAATCACCCAAATGGCTTTTCTCACGGAAGAAAAACAAAGACAACTACCGGATTACTTCAAAAATCTGACAAGACAAACTCGGCTGACTGCAAGAAAAATCCTGCAGGCCCTGGGTTACATGGCATCTTGCATTCTTCTAATTCCACAAGCAAGGTTACATATGAGGAAACTACAATGGTACCTAAGGAGCTTATGGTGTCAGCACAGTCACAGCCTAGAAGCTTTGATACCACTCATCCCATGCCTTCAAAGGGAATTTCTGTGGTGGGCTCAAGCAAGCCAGTCAAACAGGGGTCTGCCCTTCAGCAAACCAATAATCAGCCAAACCATTACAACGGATGCTTCAGACTATGGATGGGGAGCACACATGGAGGGCAGATGCATTCAAGGACTATGGTCACAGAAAGAATTGCACATGCACATAAACCAAAAGGAAATGCTGGTGGCGATACATGCAATAGAGGCCTTCAAACATTTTCAGCATCAAGGGCACCTTCTAATAAGAACAGACAATACCACAGTTATGTGGTACATAAACAAGCAAGGAGGTACCCATTCCTACCCTCTTTGCAGGCTGGCAATGAATCTTTGGGAACTTTCCCTAAAAATCAATATAGAGCTGCAATCCCAGTTTGTGCCAGGAAAAGACAATATACTGGCGGACAGCCTAAGCAGAAATATCATGGATCCGCACGAATGGATGCTGCACCCAGACATCTTCCTGCAGATAACACAATCATGGGGGAGGCCGGACATAGATCTTTTTGCCTCCCACCACAACCATCAGCTGAAGAAATTCTGTTCAAGCACATTTCACCCACAAGCATGGAAAGTGGACGCCCTCTCTTTCAGCTGGAATACTCTAACAGTGTATGCATTCCCACCACTTCCATTAATGACCAAGGTCTTACTGAAGATCAGGACAGAGCAGCCCAAAGTGATTCTGATAGCTCCGGACTGGCCCAGACAGCACTGGTACCCACTGTTAAGGAGCATGTCATGCACAAAACCGTGGCCTCTACCACTATGGCCACATGTCCTTCATGGATGCATCTGCAGTCATAACAACTGGGTTGTCCTGTCGTCAGGCAGCCCTTCAGTCGGCCGGATTCCAAAGTCCGGGTCCGGCTTCGGCTGATGTCGCACTCCACCCGACGTCATCTCTGTTGGTCTTCGGGTATAAAAGCATCAGCCGACGCCATTTTCCTCAGTCTTTCTTGCCGTGGCTCAAGCAGAAGCTGTTCGCAAGTGCCGGTCGGTCGGATCCAGAGATTACTTCTACCGAATACTACCAAGACTTCTAAAGCTAAGTACCCGTTGGGGACTCTTTCTTGCCTCAGCCGATGTCAGAAAAAGTTAACAATTGTTTAACCTGTGGGAAACAAATACCTCATAAAGATTTCCACTCTTACTGTCTGCCTTGTTTAGGCCCAGCCCACGACGTAGCAGCCTGTTCGCCTGTGCTTCTTTCAACCGACGAACGCTTAGGCGTCGGTCGGAGTTTGCAGAACAGTTTTTCGGTTCTGATTTTGCGTACATTATGCCGCCGGATCCTCCGACTACCCAATCTACCAAAAACGCAAAGATAAAGACCGACACTGCGGTCCGCGGTTTCGGCGAAACCATGGTTAAGCAAACTGAGTGTCTCGGTTTCGCGAAACCGAGAAAACTGATCTAAGTACAGCTGAACCTATTCCTACAACTGAGGCCCCTGCTACAACTCTTGAATCGACCTCAGAAATTTTACCCACTACGGTGGTTGACTTATCAGACACCATCCCCTTGGATGTCTCTACCCCAGCACGTGGTGCTGCTAGGCCTCCAGCAGCCATGTCCATTAAGGCCTTCGCCAGGGCTAAAGCAGCCAAGACTACTAAAACAGTGCCTGTTAAACCCCCCACATCCAGGCCCTCTTCTAGTCCCCAAATGCTTACTTTGGCAGAAGATTTAATTTCTTTAATCAGAGGATCTCAATCTCACCCAGATAGGGCCTCTCAGCCCCCAGAGAAGAGACCTAGGGCAGAGCCCCCTGAGCCAGTGTCCTCTGATGAATCTCCTGATGAATCAGACATAACTGACCAGCCAGAGGCTCCCTTCTCCAATTTTGAAGATTCTGATGCTGAAGAATCCATTCCAGCTGCTTCCCCACCAGAAGAATTCTCCTTTGGGGAAACCTTGCATGCCATGCGAGAACAGTTCCAATGGCAGCAACAGGATTTTTCAGACTCCAGAAAAAGACTTAGGACCTTTCTGCACCTCCCACAGCACAGGCCCTTAGCTATACCTCCTGTTCTCTCTGTGGTGGATGATGCTTTCAATGATGTTTGCTCCGCTCCAGATTCTTTATCCCCAGCCCCTGCCAAACCAGACAGATTTTACAGGGTGCCAGATACTCATCACCACCTTTACAAGGCCCCACTTGCAGACCCAGAAACTATATCCCAGGGTCCCAAGGCAGTAGCCACGACCATAGCTAAAAACCCTACTCCTTCTGAAAGGGAAGCAAGGTCATTAGACAGATGGGGTAAAAAGGGTCTACACTTCAGCTACTCTCTCAGCTAGAGCTTTAAACTGTCAGTTTCACATGATACAATACCAAGAGTTTATGCTTGATCAGTTAACTAAAAAACTAACCACTGATGAATCTGTTGATAAGAAATATGTATTAGAGATGGTAAATAACATACAACAGGTTAGCAACCATTCCTTAAAATGTGGCTATGATGCACTGGAGGCTTCATTTAGATCAGCCATGACAGGCACAGTGATAAGAAGGCATGCATGCCTAAAGGAACAAGCTTTACCGGATCATGTTAAAGCTAAGCTGCTAGATGCTCCTATGGACAAGACAAGTTTGTTTGGTACACCTGCCCAGCAGGTTATGAAGAAAATGGAAGAAAAGGCAAAATCTGTTCAAACTGTTAAAGATTTCTTGCAGGTTCAACCCCCAAGGTTTAGCAGGAACTGGCCTGCCAAAAATTGGTCCTTTCCTGACTCCACAAAATTTCAAAGGGGCAGGAATAGACGTTCCAGAGGCAGAAACCAATCCAGAGGAGGTGCCTACAGAGGACGACAGTGGCAAGGTAACAACAGAGGCACAGACACAGCCACTGCCACTACATCAGCACAACCACAGTGACTTAACCCTAAAACCGCCTACCAGGGAACAAATAGCAGCTCCTCTAGGCGGAAAGTTAACCTTATTTTCAAGGAACTGGCACTGCATAACAAAAGACAAGTGGATTTTACAAACCATAGATCAAGGTTACCGGTTTCACTTCCACACTTTACCAGTCAAAAGAGGAATGCCAAATCTACCTCCAAATCAAAAAACAGAGGCTCTACACCAGATAATGGAGTTAGCAAACATGAGAGCTGTGGAAAGAGTGCCAACAGCAGAGCAAGGAAAGGGGTTCTATTCCAGACTATTCCTAGTTCCAAGAAAGGAAAAAGTTGGAGACCAATTCTCGACCTGTCCACCTTAAATACATACATCATTGTCCCAAAATTCAAAATGCTGACCCTACAGCAGCTTCTTCCCATGCTGGGCAAGGAGTCTTGGCTGGTAACTCTAGATCTCAAGGAGGCATACCTGCACGTCCCCATTCGACCAATCTGCAGAAGATACCTCAGATTTCTTGCAGGATCAGAGCACTATCAATTCTCAGCATTGCCCTTTGGCTTATCTACTGCCCAGAGTATTCACAAAATGCCTGGCATCAGTAATCGCCCATTGCAGACTACAGGGAATTCAAATTTACCCATACCTGGACGACTGCCTGCTACAAGGGGACAACAAAAGCAAGCTGACAACAGATTTACAAAGGGTCATTTACTTGCTACAAGCACTGGGATACACAGTCAATTTACAAAGTCAAGGCTGATACCATCCCAAACAAGGACATTCTTGGGCTGAATTGGACACAGTAAAACAAATGGCATGCCTAACTACAGAAAAACCAAAAGAACTTCCTCTTTACTTCTTGGCACTAACAAAACTGAACAAGTTAACAGCAAGAAAAGTACTGCAGGCCTTGGGCTTCATGGCATCATGCATAATCTTGGTTCCATTTGCCAGACTACATATGAGAAAACTACAGTGGTACCTAAAGAATTTATGGTCCCAACACAGACACAGTCTAGAAACAGAAATCCCACTAATTCCATGCTTAAAACAGGAATTCCTATGGTGGGCTCAGGCATGCCAGTCAAACCCAGGCCTACCCTTTCGCAGATGTCAAGCAAGCCAGACCATCACAACAGACGCTTCAGACCTAGGATGGGGGCCCACATGCTGGACAAATGCGTGCAAGGATTGTGGACACAGGATCAACTTCACCTGCACATCAACCTAAAAGAAATGCTGGCAGTAAAACTGGCAATCCAAAAGTTCAAACCATTTCTCAAGGAGGGCCAGTTGATGATAAGGACAGACAACAACACAGTCATGTGGTACATCAACAAACAGGGAGGCACTCATTCATACCCCCTATGCAGAATGACCTTGGAGCTGTGGACCCTGGCACTCAGCTACAACATCCAGTTACAGGCAATATTTGTACCGGGAAAGCAAAATACTCTAGCAGACATATTAAGCAGAACCACTTCGATGCCCACGAATGGAAGCTGCACCGGACATCTTCAAGACCATCTCAAAGAAATGGGAATGCCACAGATAGACCTATTCGCATCACCTCTCAATTACCAGCTCAAAAATTCTGCACAAGGACATTCCACCCACTAGCATGGAAAGTGGATTCGCTCTCCTTCAACTGGAAAGGCCTAACAGCATATGCATTCCCACCTCTTCCTTTGATACACAAGGTACTACTGAAAATCAAGGAAGAACGTCCAAGGATAATCCTGATAGCTCCGAACTGGCCAAGACAACACTGGTACCCACTACTGAGGAGCATGTCTCGGAACAATATGTGGCCAATACCCTTGATGCCTTTGATGTTAACTCAGAACAACTACAGCATCATACATCCAAACCTAAAAACGTTGCAACTAACTGCATGGAACATCACATAGCAGCAGCTAATCCAGAACTTTCCCAAAGAGTAAAATACATTATTCTTGAAGCACGCAGACCTTCAACAAGAAGGAACTATGCTGGAAAATGGAAAAGGTTTGTCATTTGGAGTACAGAAAGAGGAAAAGATGTGTCAAACATAGATATGCCTAACATTCTGGAGTATCTGGCGAAATTCATCATTCAGGCCTGTCCAAGTCATCAATCAAGATACATGCATCAGCTATTACAGCAGAATACAGCTTTGATCCACCTGTTTTTCGCACCCTTTGCTCAGGCAGTTCCTCAGAGGAATCAAGAATGTAAAACCTCCAAGGAAACCACCATTACCAGCTTGGGATTTGAACTTTGTGCTAGAAAAATTGACACTATCACCCTTTGAACCAGCAGCAACAGCAGACCTACAACACCTGTCATGGAAAACTGCTTTCCTACTGGCAATTACTTCAGCAAGGAGGGTTTCAGAACTACAGGCCTTAATGGCAGTGCAACCCTTCCTAATCTTCCACCAAGATAGAGTGTCCATGAGGACTAATCCTACATTTATGCCCAAGGTGGTATCCAGAGTGTCTTTAAACCAGGCAATCCACCTACCTACCTTCTTTCCCAACCCACAAAACAGAGGGAAAGAATACTGCATACCTTGGATGTACATAGACAGCTACGCTACTACTTGGACAGAACAAAAATAGCAGAAAGACTGACCAACTTTTGTAGCCTATGCAACAGGAAGGGAAGGAAAAGCTATTTCCAAACAGACAATCTCCAAATGGATAGGAAATTGCATACGATTCTGTTACTCCTTCCATGGAAAACCAATTCCACAGAACATAAGACCTCATTCTACAAGGGCAACAGCCACTACCACAGCCTTCTTACGAGGAGTGGCAACCAAAGACATTATTGAGGCGGCTACTTGGACCTCCGTGCATACATTTGCCAAGCATTATAATTTGCCTCTATATTCCAGATCCCGAGCAGGGTTTGCCACTGCTGTACTGCAAGGGATCCTAAACACACCATAATCTACTTTTATCCTCCTCCCTAGTTGGCTATGGTATTCTACCCAGTTGTTATGACTGCAGATGCATCCATGAAGGACATAGTACAGTTTTGTACCTACCATAAATGTAGATGTCCGAACTGGATAGCATCTGCAGTCAGGATTACCCTCCCTCCTTCCCCTCTGTGGTACTCCTAGGGTGTTTACCCTCCTAATAGCTAGCTGTTGGGGGGGAGTCTTTTATGGTGTATTTGTTTGTATATATGTACATACATGCTTATTGTTGTGTTTACCTCTATCTATTTGGAAACATTGGCATCTATCCAAATTTTAGCCTGCAAGAGGGCTTCTGGCATCTGGGGCAAGAAACACTGAGGAAAATGGCGTCGGCTGATGCTTTTATACCCGAAGACCAACAGAGATGACGTCGGGTGGAGTGCGACATCAGCGAAGCGGACCCGACTTTGGAATCCGGCCGACTGAAGGGCTGCCTGACGACAGGACAACCCAGTTGTTATGACTGCAGATGCTATCCAGTTCGGACATCTACATTTATGGTAGGTACAAAACTGTACTTTCTTCTGACACAACACAATTACAAAACTCTGCACTCCCGCCTGAAAACCTTGCAGCTGACAGCCTGGAGAATACCTCGACTACTCACCAGGATAAGCTATCCAAGACGGTGAAGGACATCATCATGGAAGCTCGCCGGCCTTCCACAAGAAAGGCATATGCAGCCAAATGGAAAAGATTTCACACTTGGAGCACGACAAAGGGCCTAGATGCGACAGTGATGAACTTGGCACATATCCTGGAATACTTGGCAGAAATGCTCCACAATGGCCTTTCTTACTCTTCCATAAAAATTCATGCTTCAGCAATTTCAGCAGAATACAATACTGATCCACCTGTCTTCTCTCATCCTCTCCTGAGGCAGTTTCTAAGTGGAATTAAAAACATCAATCCTCCAAGGAAACCACCAGTGCCTACATGGGACCTTAACTTCATGTTGGAAAAATTAACTCTACCCCCCTTTGAGCAAGCAGCATCTTCAGAACTACAGTTCCTGTATTGGAAGACTGCCTTCCTTCTGGCCATAACCTCAGCAAGAAGAGTATCTGAGTTGCAGGCCCTCATGGCAGTACAACCATTTCTTATTTTTCATCAGGACAGAGTCTCGCTGAGAACCAATCCTTCATTCATGCCAAAGGTGGTATCCAGGGTCTCACTGAACCAAGCTATTCACCTGCCTACCATCTTTCCAAATCCACAAAAGAAAGGAGAGAAACTTCTGCATACTCTGGACATTCACAGACAGTTGCGCTACTACTTGGACAGAACCAAGACTTACAGAAAATCTGACCAGCTATTTGTAGCATATGCTGCTGGTGTACAAGGAAAAGCAATTTCCAAACAGACAATTTCAAAATGGATAGGGAATTGCATTCGATTCTGTTACTCTTTTCATGGCAAGACTGTGCCAGCTAACATTAGACCTCATTCCACCAGAGCCACAGCCACCTCCACAGCCTTCTTAAGAGGGGTGGCTATCAAGGACATTCTAGAAGCTGCTACATGGAGCTCCATGCATACATTTTCCAAACATTATAACTTACCCTTATATTCCAGATCCAGAGCAGGTTTTGCTACGGCAGTCCTGCAGGGCATTTTAGCTACACCATCTTTTTCTTAGATCCTACCACCCCCAGTTTAGCTATGGTATTCTACCCATATGTAAGGACTGCAGATGCATCCTTGAAGGACATAGTACAGTTTTGTACCTACCATAAATGTAGATGTCCGATAAGTATGCATCTGCAGTCAGGTTTTCCCTCCCTCCTACCCCTCTGTGGTATTCCTTGAGTAGTTATCCCTCTTTCTAGCTAGCTGGGGTTATCTATTATGGTGTATTTGTTATATATATTACTGTGCATGTTTGGAATTTTTGCATCTCTCCAAATTTAGCCTTCATTAGAGGGCACCTGGCATCTGGGGCAAGAAAAACTGAGGAAGATGGCATCGGCTGACGCTTTTATACCCCAGGCGCTCTGACGTCGGGGAGAGGGTGACGTCAGCCGACGCCGGAGCCAGACTTTGGAATCCGGCCGACCGAAGGGCTTCCTGAGGCAGGACAACCCATATGTAAGGACTGCAGATGCATACCTATTGGACATCTACATTTATGGTAGGTACAAAACTGTACTTTTCTTGAGTTGGTGGGAGGGGAGCTGAGTGAGGGTGAGACATGAGTGGTGGTGTGAGTAGTAGTACAGTGGTAGTGGTTGAGTGGGGGAATGATGGAGCTTTGGTAGGATGTAAGATATGCAAGGAGAGTGCATGCGGTGAGCATAAGTAAGGTATGCTTGTACATGTTAGTTGAGGAGGTGTGATAGTAGTGGGAAGATGGAGGAAGTAGTGTTGGGTTAGCGCTGTGGTTGGCTACTGGAAAGATGGGAGGGGTTTGTGAGTGTAATAAAGTTGGGACCACTGGGGGCGGGAGGAAATAGGGGGCAGGGTGGGGAGCGAAGCGGGTAGAGACCCTGTTAGCTGCTCTTATGAGGGGCTGGAAACAATCCGGTAACAGAGTTAACTGATAAATGAACATATGATAGTGACAAGGGTGGTTGTAGTTGTAAAACTGGTGCCTGCCACAGGTAATATTTATTAACTTTGGGATTGTCTTAAGGTAATAAACAGAGAAGGGGGAGGGGAGAACAAGGGTGTGAGCAGGCAGTTCTTTGTACTACTGCTAATGAGCCAAAACAAAGACAAGTTTGTGTTTAAGAAGCAATCACAATTGACCAACGACTGCTCTGAAACTGTAAGTCATTTCTTAACCATTTCTCAGGTGGAAAAACAGGATAACCTTGTATCAGTAGGCTTCTGTGGTCTCAGTTTAAATTAACAAACACACAGTATTGATCAGTTATGGATACCATTTGCTAATAGAAGGGAATAAGAAAGAAAGTGGAAGATGAGTGTGTGTGTGGGGGCTGCTTACAAGCCAAAGCAGAGTGATCTCCAGGGGAAAATGAATATTGGCTTGAACAGGTAGAAACATACTCAAAGTTAACTTAAGCTGTTTTCAGACAGTTCAGACCCAGACTGAGCTTTTCGTATAAGAATGATAAAGGTGGTACCACAGTTGAATACTTAAGAGTGGTGTTAGGTCTGGAAAAAAAGAGTACAGAGATGAGTAAGCACTTTGAGATGGTAAAGATATATTAAAAATATTACAAAAAAAACAAACTGAGCAAATAGCTACTGCATATGCAGGAAAATGTCTTGAACCATTTACTAGTATATGCAGATACTGAGCCAATTGGAAAAACATCTGTTAGAAAAACCTCAAGACAGTTATGCAGTCACAGATAAAAATATAGCGAGCAGCACTCTGTCGAGGTTGTCTAATATGATTCTATCCACCAGTAACAGCACAATTATATAGAAATAATTAGACACCAGTATGAGCTGTCTACACACAACACAATTACATGAATAACATTAGTGAACAAGGTGCAGCTATGCAAACAGACCATACTATTATACTAAAAACAACTTGGTGCAGACAAAATGCTAGCATGGCATAGTAACTTCCAATAATAAAGCATAAATCATAATAGATGTCTAACACAATTCAACATAAATATATACAGTTGTAAAATGTCTAACACAATTCAACATAAATAGGCATTTACAGTTGTAAAACACTTACTGGAGAGACACTGAGCTTCTTCATGGGGCCTGTAGCGGAGTGGATTGTAGTTGTAAAAATGGTGCCTGCCACAGGTAATATTTATTAACTTTGGGATTGTCTTAAGGTAATAAACAGGGAAGGAATATATTTTGACTGGCATACTAAAGGTTGGGAGGAGGGCACTATAGCTATAGGTTGCCCTGATACTGAACTGTATGCCAAGTCTACTATTCTAAGTATAGTATCATTGTGGTTAAACTCTTGTCAAGTCTAATTGGAAATCCATTCATGAATGATTACTATACAAAAACGTATTATAAATCCTCATGTTTCATTTGGAATAAATCAATTGTACTGGATTTGAAAGGATTGCTGTTTTAAATTATAGGAAAATTCCAATCTCTATTCCGTTTATAGATTATATTATGAGTCCAATTATATAGTTAAAGACTTACTATTTCTATTCCCTATACCTAACACAACTAGCTGTTTAGAGACATTTAATACAGCAAAATGTTAGAATTTATAGAAACATTTTTAATATTCTGGCATAAATTTTTAAATGGGAATAAAGTATATACTGCAGATCTTCTCCTTGCAGATTATTGCTTAGAGAAAATATTTGATTAAATATTTAGAGTTGTAGAAAATTCCTAAGTGACAATATTAATATCTGTGGATTATCAAGAAAAGCATATTCCTAAAATTCTGGAATTTCTTTTTAGTATTGACAGTAAGCTATGTAAAATAAATATTGTCAACAATATATAAGATCTTAAGAGTAGAGTTCACAACTTTAGATTCATCCTTTTGGAATTATTCTTACAAAATTCAGTCCCATTTATTTTTGATTACTAATTCTAAAATCTAGTGGGAAAAGTACATCTTCCCCTTATTGGAAAATTTCTTCAGGAAGTAATTTATAAAACTGAGAAAATCAATTGATGGAGATGTAATTATGTTCCTGTCACAGACTGGATTCATATGATACTGGAATGCAAATTGGTTTCATCTTTCTGGACTAAGTTTAGAGACTTTTCTCATGCATTGTGGACTGATAAATGTATTATAACTAATTTATTGATTTGGTTTAATGCTTCAATTCCAGACTGTACTAGATCACCAAGTGTGGTGCAGCGGTAGCGTTGTCGCCTCACAGCAAGTGGTTCTCCCATTCGATTCTCGGCTGGAGTGCCTTCTGTGTGGAATCTGCATGTCTTCCCCACAGTTGAGTGGCATTCGAAAGACATGGGTGAATGGGCGTGCCTTCGTTGAAGGTTGGGCGTCGAGCTGGCACCTCAGCACCGTAAAAATCTACTGCTAATCATTAGCGGACCGGAGTTCCGCTGTGGCAACCCCTAACCGGGAAAAGCTGAAAGAAGAAGAAGAAGAAGAACAACTAGATCACAAGTGACTCTCCTTTGGTCCATGTTAGCCATAGCAAGGAAAGTAATTATGAAAAACTGGAAATTTAAAACTGTTTTACCTTTCACTGAAGTCATCTATTTGGCTAAAGATGTTTGTAGGAAAGAACTGTTAACATTAAAAATGAAAATAAGTACTAATGGCTTGGTTTTATTATACCAGATTTTGTTGTGGACTTTAGTTTTCTTTTGTTAATTCTGTTTCTGTCTTTTTCTTTTTTTTTTTTTTTGAATTTGTGTTATATAAAAAAAAGAAACAACCTTCCTAGCAGTCTGCCCCACTATATTTTTCTGCCTTCTCAGGAAATGGTAAAGCTTGTTATTTACTTTCCCTGTAGATTTATAGTTCATGCTGTCTTTGTTAATGCTCAAAGATTTGATCTTGGGACATGCATCTCTTTGAAAGGTAGTGCTTTTGCACTATTCTTTGTTTTTTGTAGCAGCTTGTGTTGGCACATCATTGTTACTAAAACTCACACATTAGATGTTTGGGTCTAGGGCTGTTGGAGAATGCTTTACAGAATGAAAGGTTTCTCCATGAAGTGAAACCTATGAAGACCAAGTGAAAGGTAAATTAAATTTTAGTAAGTGTTCTTGGAAGAGATGTGGATGTGGTAGTGGGTTATACAAAGTAAAACGCAGAAAAAGTGCGGTGGCCCATTTGGTTCACCTCTCTGGCCCCTTCCTTTTTTGTATGGGTCCTTACTGATGTAACTCGCATCCCTAGACACTGCTTAAGACACCTTGTGTGTAGCCTTCACCCAGAGAGTAGCCGTATATGTTTTCATTAGTATGGTGAGAACATAGCCTTTAAGCGTTGTCAGCATAGTAAGCAAAATAGCAATGGTATGAGGTGTGCAGTACAAATGAGCACAAAGTGTGGGTGAAGTAAATAAAATCTGCAGTGGTATTGGAGAGCACCTCTGGCTTACATTATTTTTCTTCAGATTATTTGTTAAGATTTCTGCATTGCCGCCTACTTTTTGGCATTTTCCAGTTTGCTAAACTTGATATCTGTATTAGGAACTGTATTTAGAACACATCTAGAGCCTGTTTACTGAATTTCCTGTGTTGCACTTATTTTAAAATTGTTTTTTTCTTAAAACTTGCATTTTACCTGTCTTCTGGCCTAGCACTCAAGTGTGGGGTCATTTATTGCACTGTTCTAACTTGTTGCTACTTGTGTATCTCTGCTATCTTTAAACAAAAAAAAAATCTTGCTTTTTTCCCACTTTCTGAAATTTAAAAAAAAAATTCAGTTACAGATTTGCTGTTCTGAACTGTTTGTAAGTTTCTTGGAGGCCATTGCTTGCTTGGGCTAAAGGGAAGTCTCTGTGTTCATCAGTGGCAGTGGTAAACACTGAACAGCCTGCCTGCCACTGTGGGAGTGGTTACTGCCTAGAAACTGTAGTTTTATTGGCCATTTTGGGTCAGTTCCAAACTCCTTGATCCCCCTCTCTTAAAACCCTCTTTTGCGCGTTTTTGCGCATAGCGCAGCGCCGCTTAATCAGGTTTAAACTATTCCCGGCACCACAAAGTCTGCTCTTCATTTTTTCCCTTAGAACTATTCCAAATCTCAAAGTAAGCACTCTATTTTCTTCTAGGATAAGTGTCTCTTATAAGTAAGCACTAATAAACTAAAGCACTATACCCTCTTATACTCCCTTTAAGTACTTGGCTCCCTATTGGTCCTTTTTGATCAAGTCAGAAAGTAATTCCTTATACTATTCTGGCATGTCCAAAAGTCAGTTTCAGGTTTACTCTCCAGTCCACCTGGTGAATATGGGAATCTTGAGGCAATGTTACAACTGCTTTATGTACACAGACCACCCTCTCCTCTTCCCAACAAGCTGAAATATATGTGAGAGATGCAACTATATAGCCAAACTGGAGGCTGAGCTCTCTCAACATAATACTGGCACGGTCAGTCTGGTGGATAAGGTAATCACACACACCACAAATCCAGTCTCACATAGACCTATCGCAACAGCAAACCAAACACATAAACACACAAAACATACGCGGAGGCTCTAAATAAAAATCTGCCCAAGCAACAGAGGCCTCCAAAGCAGATATCCAAGCAACTGCTACCCCACAACAATACCCACATATCACATAGTTCCCAAAGTCAGTGTGCCACACAGTCACAGCCCTTAAGGCTAAACAACACACCTAATACACTTGTAATAGGTGAATCTATTGTCAGACACACTGACGTCCCTCTCAGCAGGCTGAACAAGGAGAAGGTCACTGTAAGCTGCCTGTCGGGTGCCAGGATCCGCCACATAACACAAGCACTCAGGTCACTCCAAAGCAAGTACAAATATGACTCTGTCATTGTCCATGCTGGTGTGAATGACCTGAGACGTACCTCCCTGGATTACATGAAAAGAGACATAGAGGAGCTCTCTGATCATGTGGCCCAGGCCGGTATGACCCTGACCTTGAGTAGCATCTTACCCTCACCAGGAATGATACCACAGTATAAAGACAAAATGATAAATTTCAACAATTGGCTAAAGTATTGGTGTCACTCAAAGGGGATCCAGTATCTGTCAGCCTGGGATGACATGCTTGACAAGCCACATTGCTTTGCTAGGGACGGCTTGCACCTGTCACACCTGGGTTTTCGAATACTGGCCAAGGCTCTTGCCACCCCCATAGTGCCTTTTTTAGGCAAGGCTCAAAAGACAAACCCACCTGCTTAGACAACACAAGGAAAAAGAAACTAAGGGTAATGCTGCTCAACGCCAGAAGTCTAAACCTCAGGATGCACGCACTCGAGGCTCTCCTCAGTATGGAGAATATCGATATATGTGCAGTAACAGAAACCTGGTTCAAGGCTACCGAGAGCACCCCAGCACTACCAGGCTATACCTCATACCATGCTTTTCGGCCCCAAAACTCGGACTGAACCACAAGAGGAGGGGGAGTATCCATATTCATCAAAGATACCCATACCTCCAGGCTAGTGGCACTGCACGAAGCATCTGAGACCATCCATGTGCAACTAACAGTGGGCAAAACTGCCTTCCAGTTTGTAGCCTGTTACAGACCACCCTCCCAAACTCAGGAACCCCACTCTACTTTCCTGAAGACATTGGAGAATATGAAGGTCTCTCCAAATACCATTATATTGGGTGACTTTAACTACCCAAACATAGACTGGGAGCACTACTCAAGCCCCAACACCGTAGCCCAACGGTTCCTAGAATTTATAAACTCAAATGCTATGGAACAACTGGTCACCACTCCCACAAGAGGGGAAAACATATTGGACCTGATCATCACCAACATGGGGACTCTTAAGTTCCATAAGCTGAACACGTAGATAGAACATAATCTCACTAAAAATAACAGTGGTCACAGAAACACAAAACTTTAATGAAGCTTTCGGGCTCTCAACCCTTCATCAGCATAATACATTATACAATTTACATCATTTAAAAAGAGGAACAATTAAAATCACATGATCAGACCAGCCAGTAAATTAAAAGAAACATTAAAAGGGGAATGCTTAAACTTCTCATTAAAATATATATATATATATATATATATATATATATATATATATATATATATATATATATGTATATAAAATGTTTAGAATTAGATAAGCTCTGGTTAAACTAAATATTATAAATTATTAATTTGTCACTTAACTAATACAGGTTTTATACTAGTGGTGTTATTTAGTCCTGGTGAGATGTCAGCCTGTAGTCTTATTATCCATTCTAGTTCTCTGAGTTCTACGAGGTTATTTACATCACCCCCCCTCATACCCACTTGTATTACATCTATACATCTAAATCTAAAAGTGTGTGTATTAAACTCATGTATATGTTTATATAAAGCATTAGTTTGTATTTGTCTATTTATCTCGGATCTATGCTCAATTATACGATCTTTAAGCCTACGTATAGTCTTCCCTACATAAAATGTTTGACATTGCGTACAGGTGGCAAGATAAATTAGTTTCATAGTATTACAGTTAGCATTAACACGAAAATAAAATTTCTTATGTGATATGGGGTGTTTGAACATACTATCTGCTTCCAAAATATCAGCACAACAAGTACAATTATGGCATTTATATGTCCCTGTCCTACTATGTATAGCATTTTGTTCCATGTCAAAAATCCTTGTAACATAACATATTTTTTAGAGACTGATTATTCCTGTAAGCAAAGCTAGGCTTAGATCCTACTATAGCACTTAATTCTGGCATGGCCATTAGAATTGGCCAACTTTTCTGTATTATACTACTTATTTGGTTGGAATAACCTGAGTATGTAGTTATATATCTTAACACACTTTCTTTCTTTTTAGTAGATGTTGAGTAACTATAGCTAACATCCACCTTCTCATCTATAAATATGGGTTTATAATCAGTTTTCCTGCCCTCTGTTATCATTTCAATGTTCTTCTGTATGATATTTTCAGGGTATCCACTTCTCAGAAATTCTGCTTTCATTATTGCTATCTCTTCCAAGTATACCTGTTCTTCCGTTGTCAATCTACTTACTCTGATAAGTTGTGACTTTTAAATACATGTGGGGGGTGCATACTAGTACTATCCAAGTATCTTATTGTGTGCACATCTTTTTTATGTACCATAGTTTGTATTGCATCATTCTTTTTGTATAATTTTACATCCAAAAATATAATCTCATCTGGTGAAGAACACATTTTAAATTTGAAAAAGTCAGTAGTATTGTTAATATATGTAATGAACAAAAGAAGGTCATCCATCGTACCATCCCATATAAAGAAACAATCATCTACAAATCTAGCATAGCTTTTCACATGTGTATTCATTGCATGTTTATTGCTTAGAATATATTCCTTCTCCCACTGAAAAAGTACTAAATTCGCAAAAGTATTTGCAACAGAAGTGCCCATGGCAACTCCTGTTAATTGTTTATATGGGGTACCATCAAAAATAAATATATTATTAGTTAATACTAAATGAAGAAGAGAACATATATTTTCCACATCTCGAGGTTGTTTAGTTGTATTAGATAGTAATAGCCTTCTAATTGCCTCTATTCCATAGTCAATGGGAATAACCGTAAATAATGATTCTATATCTAAAGTTACAAAAACATAGTCATAGGAAACAGTTGTATACCATAACTTAAGCTTTCTCAAAAAATGTGAGCTATCTTTTACTATGCTTCCACATTTAGGTAATAATTCAGATAATACAGTCTGTAAATATTTAGATATGGTCTCAGTTATCCAACCTTTACCTGAGACAGTAGGTCTCAGGGGTGGTTCTTCCAAAGACTTATGTATCTTTGGAATCCCATATATTTGGGGAATCTTAGGGCATGGAGTGGAAAAATAATTAAATATGTCAATTGAAATATCATTATTTAACTGCATATCATAGATAGCCATATTCACTTGTGTTATGCAGTTTTTCACATCAAGAAATGTCACCTTTTTAAAAGTGCTGGTATCCGATAAAAAAGCAGAGAACTTATTCATATAATAGGTTCTGTCCATTAGGACTACCGCCCCACCCTTGTCTGCTTGTTTTATAATTATGTCCTTCTCTTTCTTCAGATATTTAAGGGCCTGATATTCTTTAAAAGAAAGATTATAATTCCTTTCAATTGTGTTACATTTACAGAACAAAGATCTTAGTTCTAGTTCAACAATATTTGAAAATGCTAGAATAACTGGAGATAGCTGGGGTATAAATAGACTCAACTTTTTACAACCACAGTTACTTTCAGCTGAATTCTTAAAAATTAGTTTTAACATCAAGCTTCTAGCAAAAAGTTTTAAGTCTATAATAGCCCTTACCACATTGTCCATAGCAAAGGGAATGAATTTCAAACCTTTGCTTAGTATTGTTAGCTGTTCATTTGAAAAAGTGTTTTGTGTTAAATTTAATGTACCTTGTTTTATTATTGGCTTCTCGTTTATCTATGTGGCGTTTTGTTGCTTTTTCTCTGACTGCTGCACTTCCTTTTCGCCCCTTGGATATGAGGTGAATCTCCTGCTACAGTTATCGGGTTGCTTTCCGTATGTGTTTTTTTCACCGGAACCCTTTCTGGTTGTTGTAGTCGAAAGGGTAAAAAAGCAGAAATATCTGTCTGCCTCTTTTCTTTTGGTTCTCGCTGATGTTCTGACGTCGTTGGTGTTTTCGGTACATCCAGGGTCACATTTTCAACTGTCGAAGTTAATAAAACTTCCACATTAGTTTCTACTGGTCGTCTATGGACTTCTTTTCCATTAGCTTTTTCGATATTAGCTTTTTCAGCTCCATGTTGATGAGGCGTTACTTGCGTAACGCTTAGCATACGTCCTCGATTGGCCGGATCATCATTTGATGTGCCTGGTAGAACGAACTCATCCAATCGATCTAGCAATCTAGTTGTGTCCATAGGAGGTGAAATACGTTGAGATTGTTGCTTATATTTGGCGGGTTTAGCCAGATATTTGAAATCAGTTCTCGGCCAAGAAAATATGTGCCCGTTTTTGTAATCTTCGATATCTCGTTGGAGTTTGCGTTTCTTTTTTAACTCCAACCTATTGTCAAGTAGCTGCATTCTTTCAATAAACGCTTGGTAGATATTGTGTGAGGTATCATTTTTAAGCAGTAATGAGACATCTTTATCATTTTGTTCTATCTCTTGCAATAAAGTTTTCTCAGTGTCTTCAAAGTAATTGTTCATAAGTTTCATGTAGCTTGCACTCAGTTCTAAATTGAGCTGCTGCCACTTAACAAGAAGTTCCTCATAGGTGTTACCATATGAGGGCATTTTAAGTACACGCAGTCCTCTAGGTACTATGCCTAGTTCAAGATAGGCTAAGAAGCTAAGCCTCTGCCATTGCAGCTGCTTATAACTACTGACCTTTTTTTCCAGTGTATTAATTAAGGTGGTTAAATTTGTTGTATCTTCAGCTATCAAGGTCTTTTGAGAATTATTGTTAGATAGCTGATCCTGTAGTAGCGGATTGTTCACTTTGGTAAGAAGTCTTTTAATGGATAAAGCCATTATGCAAGATTTAAGATAGAAAAAAGACAAAACGGCTGGTTAGATCTCCTCTTATAGCGTTATCTGTAGCACTAAGTAAGTGGATAAAATAAGCTGAACACGTAGATAGAACAGAATCTCACTAAAAATAACAGTGGTCACAGAAACACAAAACTTTAATGAAGCTTTCGGGCTCTCAACCCTTCATCAGCATAATACATTATACAATTTACATCATTTAAATAGAGGAACAATTAAAATCACATGATCAGACCAGCCAATAAATTAAAAGAAACATTAAAAGGGGAATGCTTAAACTTCTCATTAAAAAATATATATATATATGTATATAAAATGTTTAGAATTATATAAGCTCTGGTTAAACTAAATATTATAAATTATTCATTTGTCGCTTAACTAATACAGGTTTTATACTAGTGGTGTTATTTAGTCCTGGTGAGATGTCAGCCTGTAGTCTTATTATCCATTCTAGTTCTCTGAGTTCTACGAGGTTATTTACATCACCCCCCCTCATACCCACTTGTATTACATCTATACATCTAAATCTAAAAGTGTGTGTATTAAACTCATGTATATGTTTATATAAAGCATTAGTTTGTATTTGTCTATTTATCTCGGATCTTTGCTCAATTATACGATCTTTAAGCCTACGTATAGTCTTCCCTACATAAAATGCTTGACATTGCGTACAGGTGGCAAGGTAAATTAGTTTCATAGTATTACAGTTAGCATTAACACGAAAATAAAATTTCTTATGTGATATGGGGTGTCTGAACATACTATCTGCTTCCAAACTCAAATGCTATGGAACAACTGGTCACCACTCCCACAAGAGAGGAAAACATATTGGACCTGATCATCACCAACATGGGGACTCTATGTTCCATACCAGAGGTATACCCCTCATGGGTAAGATCTGACCATAAATTAATCACTATGGACATCCATATCCCGTCCCCACCCCCAGCAAAGGAAACCACTGTCAACAACTTCTCAAAAGCAAACTTCCCACTTCTCAAAACCGAGATGGAATCCTTCAAAGCCTCAGGGCCAGTGGAAAATACGGCCCAAACCGCAGAATCCTTTACAAACGCATTCTATGGATACCTACAGGAATGCATGGATCGTGCTATCCCAAATAAAACCAAGACACACTCCTCCAAAGGCAGGAGAGACCTATCTGGTGGACCCCAGCCATAAATAAGCTGTACAACAGAAGGAGGAAGCTACTACATGATAGAGCAAAATCCCTGAAAGGGAAAGCAACTCTGATCAGTACTAGCAAGAAACTACGATCCCTAATGAAATCATCTAAGGCTAGCTTCGAATGAAAAATTGCACAAGACGCTAAAGATAATCACAAGGCTTTCTTTAGTTATGTCAGAAACCTGGGTGGAAACTCCCAGATATGCTCTGCGTTAGTGCAAAATAGCAAAAAATACACTGAACCCGCAGACATTGCCAACATCCTGACAGACAGGTTCAGTGCAAACTCCCCCCCCCTCCCCCCCAAATGAGCAAATGACTATCCCAACAGAGTGTAGCCTCCCTGACATCACAGATGCACAGGTGAGAGCTGCCCTCTCCAAAGCAAAAAACACAGCATCAATGGAACCGGATGGTGTCCCGGGCTGCGTTTTACATGAGCTCCAAGAAGAACTGAACCCTCACTTAAAATCACTGTTCAGTCTCAGCCTTACAACAGGATATGTACCCAAAGAATGGCGTATAGCAACAGTGGTCCCACTCCATAAAGGTAGTGCCACAATGCCACAACGGACCCCGGAAACTATCTCCCTATAAGCCTAACTAGCCTGGTCTGCAAAGCTATGGAGTGTATCATCATGGAACTCATAAACAAAGACATTGGGAACCTCCAAACACTGGATCCTACCCAATTTGGCTTTAAGGGCAGATCTTGCCTCTTGAACCTGGTCAATTTCTTTGAAAGAGTTACCAAGGCCATAGAAGAAGGGAAGGTAGTCCACACAGCCTACCTTGACCTTGCAAAAGCCTTCGACACAATACCCCACTCGGGCATCATAAATAAGCTTACCAGCTTAAATATCAACCCCTATGTCACAAGATGGGTTGCAAACTGGCTTAGGGATAGAACCCACATGGTCAGAATTGCAGGTGCCATGTCAGACTCTAAACCAGTTACAAGTAGCGTCCCACAAGGCTCAGTCCTGGGACCTCTCTTGTTCGGTATATATTTCTCTGAGGTACAGGCTAACACAGGAGGACTATGGCTGACAAAGTTTGCAGATGACTGCAAACTGGGGGCCATAATCGACTCGCCGGCTGACACAAGCATCCTCCGAAAAGGTCTCACAGAGACGGATAACTGGTGCCAGAGCCATGGCCTAAAGCTAAATGCAAAAAAGTGCATAGTCATCCCCTTTGGGAAAAACAAAGTGCCCACAAATTACCACATAGGTGGTAATCCATTAAGTACGGAAGAAGTAATTAGGGATTTGGGGACCCAAGCAGATTGCAATCTCTCCTTTGACAATCACATTGCCAAAGTGGTTAGAAAGACATTCTATATAGCCCACCTTATCACGAAGGGGTTCACATCTAGATTAAGAGAGGTCATTGTTCTCCTCTACTCATCAAGCCCATAATTGAATACAATGCCCCATTTGGGATGTACCTTACCCGACCATTGCTACAACTAGAAAGACACCAAAAGTACCTCACCAAGAAGATCAAGGGACTCAAACAGATGCCCTACGCAGTTAGGCTAAAGAAACTCCAGCTCTACTCAGTTGCTTACCGCCTACTCAGAGGCGATCTGTGTCTGACATATAAAGCCATGTCCAACCCAGAATTAATGGACATGCTCCACCTCAAGAAATCCAAATCCATCAGAACTACACGCTCCAGTGACTTAAACCTCAGTACAGAAATAAATAGAACATGCTGGAGGGACAGATTCATATCGCAGAGGCTCCCCTCACTCTGGAGCAAAATCCCAATCCATGTCAGACAGATCCCCTGAATGATCCTCTTCAAGAAGAATCTTGATGTTTGGATGGGAGATCGTAAATTTACCCCTGGGATCTTTTCTGTGTCACTGCTAGACAGAGGCACTGTAAACTAACCTTAAATGGGCTATCTTCTGTGACCTATTATACAGAGGCACAGGGTGGCGAAAGCCAAACACACTCCAGCTAGGCTTGTAAATGCCCTAGGGTAGATAGCCTAGTATCAACCTATGAACCTATATGCAAGTCAGATGCCTGTTTCCTGGTTGGCTTATGACTCTGTTGTCCTCCAGTGCTTTAAGTACCACTACCAGATATTAAAATAAATCTATAGGTATTTAGTGTATGACCTCATACTTCCTATTTTCCATAACAAAACTACACACTGCTTTTATTTCCAATAAATATATAAAGACATATATAAACATTTCAGTAAATGAATGTAATTTATACTCCCATTACTTTGTGCTTTAATACTTTTCAGTTTGTATACATTGCAGTTGTTTCTGTTGATTGTACAGGGCTTGATTCCACCTCCATTTGTGTACTGTGTGATTTTGTGCAAGTCAAGTAATCAGGCAGTGCTCCTGGACTGCCCTGAAAAGAGACATTTCTGTCCATTTGCCTTACCTGGTTAAGAAATGAATAGATAAAAATTATTCATCTTTGCTCAGTAATTTAAAGTCTCTCTGACTATAAGATAAACCTTGAATACTTGGCTCCCTTTTCAGCTTCTTATGGATGACCGTCTGATATTCATAGCAGCCTATAAAGCTGTGCTCAGCTTAGAGTTGCCATACATTGCTGTATAGTTATCCGTTTTTATTTAGCTATCGTTGTGGTCACCAGCTCTCGCTGAGTGTGAATCTTCATATTGTTGTTTTATGTTTCAGAGCAGTGGAAGTGGAGTAGGAGTGTGGTACACAGGAAGGAGAAATGGAGAGATCGGAGAAGAAATTAATCAACTGTGGAGAGGACGATGAGATGGTGAGTCAAAAAGAATGCTTACAGTTTATGCTTGTTCATACATGTTCTGTTGTCTTGGGACTGAAAGTTGGAGGGTTATAGAGCTCCTTACATACTTTGCATCCTTTATTAGTGTCTCTGTAGAGGTGCAGACTAGTGTATGCTGTAGCTTTTGCTGTGATAGTATAAAATTGAATAGTATACTACCCCCACAGTTCATGACCTTTCTTCAGGGAGTATGCTTTCTGCTGTAAAACTAATGGATATTTTATTCGCATATACCTTTCCCAAGCTTTCAGAGGGCTCCCTTCACTTGGCTGAGGCTGGCCTCCATCTTGTGCTAAAGCAGTATGGCAGTTATCAGTTGCATGTTGCAATACTAATTTTATATTTTCATTTTTTGAAGCTTCAAAATCATTTATGACTTCAGTGTGTTTTTCCTTTAGAGTAACTTTAATGGTTGTTTTTACTTACTTTTGGAGTTAGTAAAGTGTTATGAATGTTTCAGTTGTAAAAATGGCAATTTACATGGTTTGTTCATTATCCATTTAACCTTGACAGCAAAAATGTTAATAACTGCGTTTGTATTAGACTTGCATTTTATCTTGGAGGGACGTGTTTCTTACTGTTAGGACACTTTGCAGGGTTTAATAAGACAACAAGATTTAAGTTAAAGACCTTAAAGCATACATTCAGAGAAAGTTTAAAAAGTTGGAAAAATGGAGAAGGTAAAAAAAGAAAGATGGTAAACAGTCTGGTGAAGAAGTTGTATGCTTGATGTGTTTCCCAGCAGAGAGAAAGAAAGTCTGTCCTTAAAAACAGAAGAATCTCAGAAGCCTTTGACATCACAACCCTTTGGCTATCAACACTCCGCAGAAGCCTTTGACATTATGGAAGGATCAGGACAGGAACATAAGCCACAGAGACAACCATAACAGACAGAGAATTCTACAGGATGAATTACAGGACTACCAGGGCAGCCAGGACCACAGACAATCCAGCTACCAGGAGCAGCAGCACTATCACAGAGACCAGTTTCTTCAGGAAGAACAGTATCGACACCACAGACACCAACCACCACACCAGTACCAGAACGACGACCACCACCAGTGCCCCAAAGCTTGTCCCTCTTATGAGGTTCCCCTCTACCACAGCCACAGCGAGGAATACTACTACAACCCACCGAGATTCCCGAAAGCAGAGGAGGAATTCCAGAGGTCTCATACTCTATCCACGAACCCCCAGGGAGACAGGAGAACCAAACCGTAGTCAGGGTTTAGGGAAATACAACCCAGGTCCCAGGCTCAGATGGAGGGAACCAGCCAGAATAACCGGTACAATAACAGGTGCTCCACTTATCTGGAACCACTATGTTAAAGCACTGACTGAAGATGAAAAAAGTGTGTTGTCCAAAGGACTTACTTTTGTACCAAGCTGCAGGAGTGAGGTTGCTCAGGTAATGAGGGACCTTTAAAATGTTTGTGAGGAAGCTCAACGTAAGGGTACAGTTTCATGGCAAAAGTAATGAAATTGAAAATAAGCCTATTGATGAAACTAAAAAGGCCTAGCAGCTATTGTCCACCACTACATCAAACATTAGCTGCTTTTGAAGTGAAATGTGAGATGGATATCACAAAACTCCTTAAAAAACCTCCTAAGAAAAAACTTTATATCTTAACACAGGGAGAAAGAAAAGCATTGATTGAGCTAGGCAATGATAAAGCCAGGTGTGTAATGAAGGCAGACGAGAGGAGGTATACTTGTGACTGATACCACTAGCTACAACCAAACGATGGAGAACGTGCTGGAGGATAACAGACTTTGAGTTATTTACCATGGATGACATAAAAAGAGAATGTGATTTATGTAACACTAATCTCACCACATTATAGGAAGAAAAATCTGTTACTGACCATCTTTATGATTATTTATGGAGCCCATGCCCAAGTTTACTTACTTTTTTGGAATACCAAAGCCACACAAGAACAGAGAAGACCCACCTTATAGACCGGTGGTAGCAAGTGGATGTTCCCTTACTGAAGCCACAGCCATTTATCTTGATTACTTGCTGAAACCTTTAGCAGAAAAGAATAAGTCCTACATAAGAGATTCAATGGATTTTTCGAGGAAAATAAAAAAAAACATTACAGTGGAAGCTGGCAGTATTTTATTAACTATTGATGTGGAATCCTTGTACATAGTGCTCCCTCACAATTACTGTATAATAGAAGCTATGGAGTCTTTTAAGAAACATAATCAAGGTACACAGGCACAACTGCAAAAGTTAAGCAAGCTCATTAATCTTGTACTGGACTTCAATTTATTTACTTTCAATGGAAAACACTACAAACAAAAAACTGGTATAGCAGTGGGGGCTGCCATGGCTCCCAGCATAGCTAACATAGCCCTGGGCAAGTGGGAGGAGGACTTTGTTTTAAACAACACAGACTACATGCAGCATATCACATGCTATTTATGTTTTATTGATGACATCTTTATTGTGTGGGAAGATGACACCTTGCAGCTTGGAGATTGTATTACTTATATCAGTCAAACAACCCCCTTCCTGAAGTTTACCTCTTCCCGTAATTATACTTCAGCCACTTTCTTAGATATGCAGATTTCCAAGGACACCAACAATAACAGAATCACCACTGATCTATTCAGAAAACCGAGGGTTAACTTATTACTCCACAGTAAAAGTCTACATCCTACAAAAACCAAGTATAATATAGTGAAGTCCCAAGGCTATAGATTAGCTAGAATTACCACAGAGATGGAGCCATTTTTGAGAAACCTGAACAACTTAGAGAATGATCTTCTAGTGAGAGGCTATGAAAGTCAGATGTTAAAAAACATCCTTGAACCCATTATAGAACTGAAAAGGACTGAAGGCACCATCACTCAACCTTCCCAGTAGGAAAATGTTAAGAAATTCCACAGAGAATAAATGCAAACATATCTGCATCCTGACATACACTTTGTATTATCACAGAAAACTGGGACATTGTCATAGGAAACCCTTTTCTGATTAACATCTTAGGTGAGGCCCCATCCTTTGTTTATAGGAAGGCCAGGAACATTAGACGTTTTGTTGAATTTAAACCTAGATCATATGAGAGAAACACTAAAAGATGTGAAACTGATTGTATGTTTTGTATATTTATACAGCAAGGTGATGATTTTCATTAAATAAGAGCAATAAAAACTATTAAGACCAGTGCAGGGGGTGACTGTAACACTACAAAAGTAATTTACAGGTCACAGTGCAATGAATGTGACACATTCTATGTGGGCAAGACTGTAAATAAAGTCAAGCGTAGGATTTCATGTCATCTGTCAGAAAGCTGCTCTGGATGTAAAAATATCCATCCAGACACCTTTCTCTTCATAAAAGACACACAAGTTTTATGTTCCAGATCCTGGATCGCATAGACATGGGTGATCTTGATGGAGACATCCCGAATATTCTGGAGAAACATGAACTCATGTGGCAATTAAAGCGGAGCTCTTTTAGGAAGCCTGGACTAAACACTACTGTTCAATTAAAAGTGCACTGGAACTTAGAAAATTGCCACATTGTTTACACAACTTATTTTATTTTATTTTATTTTACCAGTTGGTTTTAAATACCATTTTAAATCAGTTGTAACTTAAATGTATATTTTGTTTCCATCATCATACATTTTTTTATTTTTTCTTTTTTTTTTTTCTTTTTCTGGTTCTCTTTTTTCCACTTTATTCAAAACGATGTGCAATAACAATACTAACTAATACAGTTATATATATTTTTATAGATAGTTTTTAGGGTTCTTGTACACAGACCTGAAGAAGTCTAGAAGGACGAAAGTGATCTTTAACTATAGGTTATGAAAATAGAATATGATTTGTACAATTGATTTTTTACATGCAAAGTGTATATGTATATATTTATATGTATTTTTGATTGCCAAATGGACTAAGGTTGATATATTTCCAGCCATGTTGTATATTGTCATGGATAAAATCACAGACTTAATAATCTACTTAATAATCTGGTTAAATAAGCGGCACCATATTATAAATTTTATTTAAAGTACATAAGGATTATATTATTATGACAGCTACTAAGTAGGGCCGGACCAGCTCGAATGTCACACTGATTTATTTATTTACATTTGTTGACTGGGAGTGTCTGAATGGATGTAGGTCCATTTTCAGCAGAGGCCCGGGGAGAAAAGCTCCACAGTTAAAAATATACAGACAATAGTTACATTGGATTTACATGGGTTGCCGCGGTGGTGCAGCGGTTAGCGTTGCCGCCTCACAGCAAGAGGTTCCCTGGCTCGATCCACGGCAGGGGTGCCTTTTGTGCATTGTCTGCATGTCCTCCCTGTGGTCGTGTGGGTTTCCTCCGGGTGCTCAGGTTTCCTTTCACATTCCAAAGACATGCTGTAGGTGGACTGGACACTCTAAATTGGCCCTAGGTGTGAGTGTGTGCGTGTGCGTGCCTTCTGTGGAAGGTTGGGCGCCAGGCTGGCAACTCGACACCGTAAAACTCCACTGCCAATCATGAGCGGATAGGTGATCTGCTGTGGCGACCCCTAACTGGGAAAAGCCGAAAGAAGAAGTTACAATGGATTTACATAGCAGTTAACAATTTGATCAACATAGCAATTAACAATTACAAACAGTTACAGATGAAAAGCATAGTACATCAGTAGACAACTAGAATCTTTATCATCTGCGAAGTACATAACAGACATTAACAATTGTTACATTAAGAAGTTCCTGCTGTATAACAAGTAGTTAGGCTTATGAGCATCCGAGCTTGCTATAATCAAGGTAGTTAGTGGGGTGGAAAGAAAGGTAGTGGGTGGATGGGTTGGGTGATATTAGAGGGGGAGTTGCAAGGGCATAGCCAGCATGTTTTTAGGTGTGCTTTTAGTAAAGCTTTGAAGTGGGTGCATGATGGTATGGAGGTAATTGTGGGTGGGAGGGAGTTCCATAATTTGGCTGTGGCGCAAGAGAATAGTGTTTCTCTAGCAGTTATTGGCTTTAGTGACCTGTAAGTGATTTTTGCTGCTGGATCTTAGTGGTCTGGCGGTACGATAGGGTTGGAGTAGACTCTGGAGGGATGGGACTCTTAGTGGATGGTTTACTAGTTTGTGGGCGAGTGTGAGTTGATACCATTGAAGGAGGTGAGAGAGTTCAAGCCAGCCCAGTTCAGCAAGTGAGACACAGTGGTTTCCTACAGTAGGATGCCCCTGTGGCGAATTTGTCAATTTTGTTGTAGCAGGTCTCTAGCTTGTTTAGATCGCATTGCCTTAGATTGGTATATATTGTAGAGGCATAAAGTAGGGTGGAGATAAGATGGGAATTTGCTACTGAAATCTTTGCTGCTTTGGTGAGAAGTTGTTTATTTTGTATAACGCTCCTAGTTTTTGTGGTCTTTTTTATGGTCATGGATATGTGAATGTCAAATTTTAGTTTGTCTATTTCCACTCCTAGCAGTTTGGTGTGTTCTGTTGGGTGTATAGTGGTTGTGTCTTTTGCTGTGATAAAGTGAGAGTTGTTTGGAGTATGTTTGGTGGGTTGGAAGATGAGTAGTTTAGTTTTGTTTGGGTTGAGTATTACTTGGGCATTGGATAACCAAGTTTCAACAGGGGAAAAGGCTTCCTGTGTGACTTTTTGCAGTTTGGGTAGGGACTGGGCTGAGCAGATGATAGTTGAGTCTGATGGAAGGGATGTGAATTTAACATGTGTACCAATAACACTTTGTTTTACAGCACAATAAACCACTCCCTTGCCTAATAAAAAATAAATATATATATGTATATGTATATATATATATATATATATATATATATATATATATATATATATATATATATATATATATATACATACACTATTACTCTATTTTTGTTTTACTTGGATCGCTTGTCTGTGTACTTAAAGGATTTTCGACTGGAAACAGACTGCCTGCCTTGCTTGGATTACTTTAGAATACTTAGTAATTCTGTACATTTATATATTTTTTATTTATTTATTTTTTTGACTTAAGACGAGTTTGTTTGCTACTTCTGCTACTTTTGTCTGATCTGATTAATATACAGTGATTAACTAGATATATGTGGACTGAAAGTCTTCCACACAGAGAAGTTTCTTGCACTGTTTTGTTTTTGGACAGACTACACTTGTTTAGTGGGCTGTTTTGAGACTTCGGGGATACCACAGAGATTACTTGTTTTTTTTTTTTTTTAAACAGAAGAAACCTTTAGCATCTGTAGTTGGGGATAAAAACAGAAGTTCCTAACACTGTGAAGGTTGTATTAAAAAAAAAAAAAAAAAAAAAAACTTCCACAGTGGAAGAAATTGAGACATCTGTAGAAATCTGTGATGTTTACCAAAGCTGATGTCTGAAACCACACAATGTTACACTTCGAGGTGTACTTGCAGGATATTCAGAGACTACAGTTTGCGAAACATGGCTCATTGAAGCTGTTAGGGACACTGTTGTCATACGTGCTCATACATACACACACACACACACACACACACACACACACACACACACACACACACACACACAAGCATATTGGCTTGTCATGTCACCTGTAAAGTGCTGTTCCTGCTTCTTTTTAAGCACAGAAGCTGCACAGATATGCTGGTATTTGAGAGTGAGCTGTACTAACAGCAGGAGGCACCTGTAGCATTACACAAACTGCATACTTTTGTGACAGTCACAGAGTATGATGACCAAATGAGAATACATACACTGAGAATGGTAAATGGCAAAATGTTTGCATACCTTGTTTTCTGTGTGAAGTAGTCTTTGTTTAATTGTATCTTCCATGTTTACAGCACTTTTAACAGTGTTTTTCATTCTTTTCTTATAGGTTCATAGGTTAGTACTAATCTCTCTGCCCTTGTAGGCCATTTTAAGGCTAGCTAAATTTCTCATCTCAAAAGTAAGAATCAAACACTGTACCATGTGTCTGTGAGGTAAACCCCTTCACCATTAATCCAGTTTCCAACCTGTTTCTTGTTCCATGGAGTCATCCTGACAGCTGTTCTAGTCCCCCACACCCATGTTTGGTCTAGCAGCCACTTCATTCGTCCCCTGCATTATTACTGAATTTGATGCCAGGATCAGTATGCATACTGAGGGTGTCCTGGGGAATTGTTGCTGTTCTACTGTTAGCCAGGGGAAGCTGGATTTGTACTTTAATAGTACCCAATTTCTCCCCAATGTCTGTGTTTTTATTGGACCCTTGAGGACATGCAATAGACACTGTGCCATCCCACCTCTACAATTCCAAATGAACAGTTGTCCTCAAACTGCCCCATCCATTCAGCTGAGCACATTACAGTTCACTTCCTGGCCTCACTCAGGAAGCCCTTATTGCTCTGTGTGCTCTACCAGCATACCTTTCTCCCTTTTAGGATGGACACACACAACCTCATTGCCACTTCAGTCGCCCAAGCCACTAATCAAACCTGGATCGACTGGGCTGTTGTCAGGGTTTCATCTCTCTATGCCACTGGAGTGGTGGGCTATTCATTTTTACCACACAGTTCTTTGTTTACAACACGTTTAGCTAATTTTACAGTTACTGTATAAAGCTGAGATTTAAGGACTTTAATAAAATCTGATTTGATTTGAATACAGTTCAGAAGTTTTATGAATGGCTTTGTGCACCTCTGTGTGCAGTAGTGGTTTACACTGTGTGCACCTGTCTCCTTGGAGTTGTCTGATGCATAGCATGCTCACACACAAATGTATACATGTACAGCTTATCATGTTGAACCCTTGTGCTAAGTGTGCTATTAAAATGCAGCGCACACAGTCTGCTATGTTGTGTGCTACCTTACTTTATACTGCCTTTTGACCTACACACTAAGTTGTTGTTGTTGTGTAAGTATTCTTCTGAAATACAGTGGTCACAGTTTGCTGTAATGTGCCCTTGAATTACTGTGTCCATTTACCTGAGCACCAGCCACACTTGTGGGCATGTGCGTTCTATGCCACTGCATGCCATTGTCTTCCTTACACATAATGGGCTGTACAGGGCATCTTGTGTAATACACCTGTCTTGTAGCCACAGTGTCCATGAGTGCTAATTGTGCAGACACGAACACTCACTAGACACGTGAAGTGAGTAACAAAGTGTAATGAGTGCTTACCAAAACACTTGTGTGATTCAGTTTGTAAATCAAACATCTTTCAGTGTTGCGATTGAACCACCAACAGTATATATAGTACAAAGGGACATCTGGTCTTCTAACTCTGAGCCGAATGACTCTGGGTGGCCCCATTGAGGGACTTTATGGAAGTCCCTGGTGGTGGGTAGTCTCTTTGTTACATTTCTGGGGTGTTACCATAAATTGGGAGACGTCCTTTTTAATCCGTTTCCTAGGTGATTGATTTTGTAGACTTGGAACAGGACAGCCTCAAGTGCCATTTGTTATTGCCTATGGGGAGGGCTTGCTAAGCTGTTACTGTGTACTGGGTGTGTATACAGTACACGCTCCAAGAGTGAATTATTTTCCAAGTTGGCTTGATGGCGGCAGAGTCTCAGGTTGGATTTGCATACCAAAGGATGTGGGTGTTGCAGTAGATATGGGGTGTCATGTCAGTGGCTACAGATGTACAGTGAGCTTATGAATCTTCTAGTGTCATGCACCTGCACCTGGACTTTGAAGTGTTGAACAGTCCCCACCAACCTTTTTAGGCCTTCAGGTAGTGGCCGCAGCTGAACTGATTCTACATTCTGATAATGTAGATTTTAAACCAGCCTATCGAAGGCAAACATAATAAACAGGGCCTGTTTATATTGTTTGCCTTGAATAGGCTGGTTTAAAATTAAACAGTATGTAAATTTCATAAACGCTGATATGGTTAACATTGTAAAGTATTTCTGATTTTTGTTACTGAGGATCGCTTGTCTGTGACAAATAAAGGCTTGTTGCTTTGGAACATTACCTGGTTTTCATGATTTTTGGGAATTATTCTGACTGAGCTCATCAATGAAGTTTCAAGACCACTAGTTTCTCTGTTTTTTATTTTATAAGCTACAGAGGCATACCTCTCAACTGTACAGATTTTTACCTCATATTTTTGATCTGTTCCTCATAAAATGTATCTTTTCTGACAAATCACTGAAGAGTGAAGCAACTAACTAATGACGGACATTAGAGTTTCAGACTTCACATTCTGACAGTGCATGCTAACACAAATCCCTGTTATTCCAGTAGCTTTGTAAGTTTATAAGAACACCATTTACAGTCTGTTCTTCAGACAATGCATTGCAAATACAAATCTGGTTATTCCAGACGCTTTCTATGAGCAACATTTACAATCTGTCCTACTATTTTGGGGCCTTTTCCCCCTGTTATTTAAGGCTTTTTCCACATTTCTTGAGCTAAGGTTGAGCGGCATGTACGGTGGAGAGAACAAATACAAGAAAAAGCAGGAATGTCTGTATCACATTTCATGATAGACCATGTTTTCTGATTTCATACATAGGGAAATTACTGTGTTACTCCCCTTTTGGTGACATTTTCAGCTATGAGAAGACATTGCCATCTGTTAGCCTGCATGTTAAAATTGCTTCCTATTTTTTGTACTTGAAATTATAAATCAAGTTAAATTCCTATCCCTGCTTAAGTGCCAGCTTAGTTAAAGTCTGTAATACAAGCAACTGATTTACCAAGTGGCACACTGAATATTTAGTGCATCTAATGGGGTATCTTAGTCATGTTTATCAGTCCATTTGCTGTGGCAGTTCTTATGTGCAGTACTTTATAATAGTGCTTGGCGCTTGGTAACTTGTTTCAGTTATCTGTGAGTTGTCAAGTGTGACTGTTTAGCATTAACCCTGGTGAATAGTAGGTTGACAAATTAAGCAATGAATTAAGAAGGACACCAGCTGACCTGCACACATTATTATTATATGTTACTACTTATTTAAGGCTACTGCAAAGTGTAACTAACAGTAATTAGGAAGTCCCCACACTGAAGAGTGTTTTAATTGCTTTAACTAAATGGTTAAAGTGTGCCTTCTCAACCATAATGAACAACACTGAGCTTATGCATAAGTTGCAGTCATTGAATAGAGTGCTGGAATCTTTCTCATCGGTACAAAAGGTTAGTGTTCAATATGCATGAAGCTTGTTTTCTTTATTTTTTAATTCACTTAAAAAGTTAACAGAACAACAGATGGTTATGTCTGTATGCATTGACCTTGATCCTCAGCAATTTACCAGGAAGTCAAAAACTTACTTGGGATGTGGCAAAAGTATGCAGGAACACAATCAAGGCAGGTATGCAATTAAAAAGAAAGTACAGTTGTGTGCAATCTTATCATAACAGTAGATGTCCTTGCCTTCACTGCTGCAGTATTCCTTACAAATGGGGTTTCCCTGCTGTGAAGTCCTCTGTCCAGCCAGTTTACAAAAGTCTACCGTTGCTTTAAGGTACGTTGAATGTCACCTACGCACTCCTTGCGTAGGGTAGGGCATAAAGTTGATGATTAGGCATACCATCCTCAGAACTGATTTCCCCATCAAGAACAGCAGCCCAAGGAAAACCAAGGAGAGCCTGCACAGTCAGAAAGGGAAAAAGACCAGGGGGATGGAGGGGAGGGAGTGAATACTGCAGTGGTGAAGGCAAGGATATCTACCATTATAGTAAGATTTTACACAACTGTACTATGTCCTTACATTCACCAGTGCAGTATTCCTTACGAATGGGAGAGTGCAAAAGCTCAAGAAGGAACTTGGGAGGAGGAAGCAGCAGAGCCCTCCAAGAAACCATGAAGAATGACAGCAGGAAAATGAGCTGTAGCTCTGGAGATATCATCCAGCTGATAAGGTTTGATAAAGGTATGCACAGATGTCTAGGTAGCAGCTTCAAGAATAAAATTAGCATCTAACCCTTTGAAAAAAGCACCAGACGAAGCCACAGCTCTAGTGGAGTGAGCCTTTACAGAAGAAGGAAGGCTCTCACCATGAAAAGTGTAACAAAAAGAAAAATCCTTTGAAATCCGTGTGGAAATAGTTTGCTTGGAAACGGCCAAACCTAAAGGCCTAGGATGAAAGGAAACAAATAACTGGTCAGACTTTCGGATAGCTTTAGTTTTATCCAAATAAAATTTAACTGTCTACGCACATCTAAGGTATGCAGCACCCTCTCACTGTCAGATTGCGGAGAGGGGAAAAAAAGTAGGCAGATTAATAGATTGACAAATCATTAACCACCTTGAGCATGAAAGAAAGATTAGTATGCAAGGACACTCTGTCCTCATGAAATATCAATAAAGGTGGACAAGCCATAAAGGCTTGCAACTCAGACACACGTCTGGCAGAAGTAAGTGCTAACAAAAGAACTGTCTTCCAAGAACAATGTTGCAATGAAGCAGAAGCAGCAGGCTCAAAAGGAGCCTGAGACAATTTTTCCAGAACAAAATTGAGATCCCAGGGAGGAGGAACAGGCTTTCTGGGAGTTCTGATGTTAAGGACGCCTTTAAGAAATTGCTTGACCTCAAATCTGGAAGCTATTGGTGGAATTAAAGGCAGACAAGCAGAAAAAGTTAAGTTGGCCTTAATAGAAGAATAGGCCAAACCAGCATTGAGCAACTCGCACAAATGAGAGAACCAAAGGAACATCCACATAAAGTGGGTCCAGGTCACGAGAAAGACACCAAATAGAAAACCTCTTCCATGTAGATAAGTAGGATTTCCTACTAGTAAGTTTCCTGGCCTCCTGCAGGACCTGCAGCACATCCTCAGAAAAAAGGTGTCTATGAGGAATCAAAACTCTATCACCCACAGTGTCATTTGAAGCATGGACAAGTGGGGATGGATGAGAGACTCCTTTTCTTGTGTGAGGAGACCCACCGTGTGAAGTAACTTTTGATTGCCCCTGACTAGATCCAGAAGTATAGGGAACTAGTGCTGTCATGGCCAAAAGAGTCACCAACAAGATTTTGGGAGCATCCTGTTGAATCTTGAACAGGACTCTGAGAGGAAGGGGAGGGAATGCATAAAGAAATACTCCCTTCCTAAAAAATGAGAGGGCGTCCACCTTCCAAACCAGAGGACATGAGAGACTGGCACAAAGCAGAGGAATCTGTCTGTTCAGAGGGGAGGCAAAAAGATCTACTGGAGGAGTACCCCATTGGTGAACCATGTCCAGAAACACTTCCCTGTGAAGCATCCATTTGTGGGATTGAGTGAAGGACCCGCTCAGATTGTCTGCCACAACTTTCCGATCTGAAGGATTGTAAACTGCCTGAAGTCACTTGACATTGGATAGCCAGATCTCATACCAGAAGTGTCAGCCGGCAAAGATGGTAAGATCTCGTACCCCCCTGATTGTTGATATACCACATGACTGTGGTATTGTCTGTGAATACCCTGCAGAAAAGAGAGGATGAAAAGCCTGAAGAACCAGCATAAGAGCCATCATCACTTTGATGTTGATGTGCTCCTTCCGCTGACGAGGTGACCACACTCCCCGAACCTTCAGGGAGCCAAACATTGCTCCACATCTGAAGCGTCTATGAACAGATCTTGAGGGAAGGGGAGGCTGAAAAGGGAGCCTTGGATTCAGAAACAGTTGCTGAACCCACCACAGAAGTTCTTTCTTGAGACACTGAAGAAGAGGAACAGGAAAGTCTAGAGGATGTGCATGCTGAAGCCACACCAACTTCAGAAACTACTGGAACTTCCTCACGTGGAGTTTGGCCAGAGGAAGTATTGGAATGGTGGAAGCCATGAACGTCAGAGCTCTCAGAAACTCCCTGGCTGTAATGGAGGCCAGGGGAAGAAGAGTTTGAAAGAAAGAAATGAAAGTTAATGTCTTTGGAGGAGGCAGGGATGCCAGCATTGGCACCGTTTGAAACCTTCAACCCAGAAAGACATGATCCTGAGAAGGAGTCAGGGAAGACTTTTTGAAGTTTGTGAACCTCTGGCTCTGAAGAAGCGAAATGGTAAAATTAAGATTTTGAAAAAGGACCTCTGGAGAGGATGTGTGAATCAGCAGGTCATCCAAATAAGGAAAGATTTGGATCCCTTGAAGCCTGCAAAAGGCAGTCACAGGACTGAGGCATTTGGTGAACACCCTTGGGGCAGTAGAAATGCCAAAGGGCAAAGCACAACAGAAAATGCCAGGAAACAACAGAGAAATGCAAAAATCTCCTGAAAAGAGGGTGGATCGGAATATGGAGATAAGAATCCTTGAGGTCCAGCAACACCAGAAAGGCTTGAGGGAGCATGAGAGGAAAAAGGGGCTGAAGGGACAACATCCGAAAGGAAGGCACCTTCAGAAAGGTGTTCAGATGGGGGAGGTCTACAATAGGTCTTCAAGTACCTTCTTTTCTGGGCACTAGAAATAATTCTTGAATAAAACCCTTTCCACCTTTTGGGGCATGGGCACCTCTTGAATAGTACCCTGAGACAAGAGGTCTCGAAGAACCTCTGAGGAAATAAAGAAGCTGTTCCCAAGGAGGCTGAGGAATGCCCATAAAAGGAGGGTGGGAAATCCAGACCATGAAGTGCTCGTGGCGAATGATTGACAGAACCCAAGAATCCGAGGTGACTCTGAGCCAAACAAGAGGAGAAAGAGAAAGGTGAAGAGAAAGAGGAATGTGGCTGGGAATGGGTGAATAATCAGACAGCACCTGGTTTGTCAGGAAAGGAAGGCTCAAGAATCCCTGCAGCCTGAGTGGCCTTAGCAGGAGAAGTTAGTTTACTACCCTTTTTACCTTTAGAAGGAGGGTGAAACTGCCTATGAACAAAGGCTGGCTTAGAAGGGTAGTTTTGCTGAAATTTAGGCACAGGAGAAACAAAGACATGCTTAAGCTCCTGTAAAGCCTTCCCTTTGTCCTGAAAAGACTTAAATAAACCAGCAGCCACTTTACCATACAAAAGAGTATTATCCAGAGGAGCATCCATCAACTTAGCCTTAATATCATCTGGCAAAGGTTGAAGCCGAAGCCATGATTATCTCCTCAGAACTGAAGCAGAAGCAGCAGCCCTAGAAGAGCCATCTGTGCATCTTCACTACATTTGATAAAATGATGAACTACCTGAGGGGAAGTCCCAAACAAGGAAAGAGCAGAAGATTTACTCTCAGAATCTGGAAGATCAGAAAGAATCTGACAAGCCTGAGAAAGAAGAGCCAAGACATACCTAGAGATATGGGTCTGATAATTAATAGGCCTAAAAGCGGAAGTGTAAACCTTCTTACCCAGCCTATCTATGGTTCTATTATCCTTGTCAGAAGGCAGTAACTTGGACGAAGCAAGCAAATGAGATGGCTTATCAAAGGCTACAGACACTATAGAAGAGTCAGCAGCAGGACATTTAAACAAAAAGGAACAATCCTCAGGCATCCTATAAATCCTATCAGACTTCTGGGAGCAGGGGGCAGAAAATCCGGCGATTTAGAGGCAGTGGAAAAAACATCCAATAAAGCAGGCAAGACAGGAGCAATGGATGCAGGTTTAGGAGATTCCATCTGTAGTAACTCATAGTACCTCATATGGATATCCGAAACCTGGGCACAATCCCACTTAAAAAATTCCATCATCCTAGAGACAGTGTCCCCAAAGGAAATTTCTTCAGGATTATCTAGAGTATGAGAATCCTTCTCAGACCCGTAGTCTAAAGGAGAAGGAATCTGGGTAGAATAACAAGGGCGTTATCAGAATCCACCTCAGAAGAATGCAAGTCTCTGGGCCTTTTAGGGGAAGAGGAAGACCAAGGAGGAGCAGGAGCTGAAACCTCATGAGGAGGCTGCAATGACAGTAAAGCATTAAATAACTTATACATAGTAGAACAAGCATATGCAAAACCACTAACTATAAATCCACTAGAAACACAAAACATTTCTCTCCTGAGGTCCTCAATACTTTATTCTGTAACTGTGACTGGACCCCCCCTAAAAACCCTCCCACTTGACCAGGTTGTAGCATATTTCACCAAAACATTTCTACAACACCTAGACACTGTTGCTCCATTACGCAAAATCAAGGTTAGAACCTTTACAAACACCTGGCTCAGAAAAGAAACCAAACAAATCCTCAAGTCCAGAGACACTGCCTGGCTTTACTATAAAAAAAAACAAAGAAACACAAAGCCTAAGTACCAAGAACTGCACAACCATGCAAAAGAATGCATTAGGCTGGACAAAAATTCCTACTATATGACATTACAAACTAAACACCAACACAACCCCCAAAAATTTAGGAAAAATGTAAACTAGCTACTAAAACCCACCCATAAGGCTACCCCCAAACCAACCACCCCTGACACTAAAGTTCCCATCGAAACACAATTCAACTCCCACTTTGTGAACTCAATTCTATCCTTAGTATCACAGGACCATTCCAACCTCACACCCCCCCCCAACACAAATAACACTAATACAAGCTTTACCCTCAAAACAGTTTCCACCACTTCAATCAAAAGCATGCTCTCCAAACTAAAAACCTCATCAACAGCAGCTGACCTACTCCCCAGCTATTTCTTGAAACTCACAGCAGATGCTATTGCTATCCCAATCTCCACTCTCATAAACAGATCAATTGTTGAAAACTATGTGCCCAAACTCTGGAAAATATCCTATTTAGCACCCATACATAAAGGTGGGACCTCCACTGAACTTAATAACTACAGACCCATTGCTATGCTCTCCTCCCCTGGCCAAAATCCTAGAAAAATGCATTCATACCCAGGTGCTAAAATATCTCCTAGACCGCAACATCCGGTCACCTACTCCATATGGTTTCAGATCTGCCCCTATTACCACAACAGGCCTCCTCTGCTTCACAGACACAGTAAACCGTCTCAAAAACGAAGGCCTGCAGGTGTCGACTCTTTTTTTTTTTTTTTTTTTTTGGATATGTCCAAAGCATTTCACACAGTCTCGCACCAAATCCTGCTAAACAAACTAAACCAGTATCACCTATCAAATTCCACTCTTCCTGGTTCCAGAGCTACGTAACTGACAGTACCAAGCTGTGAAAAGGGAAAATTCTCTCTCCTCAGCTGCCCATAACTATAGGAATCCCACGGGGTTCTATCTTAGGACCACTACTATTCACAATCTTCACAAATGACCTCCATACCTCCACACAACATGAATCTATCATTCAGTATGCAGATGATACCACCTTAATTTGTGCTGCACAAAACATTCCCAACCTCCTGCAAACAACTCAACTAGCATTCTCAGGTTCCTATAGCGGAATTGAGTGTGAAGAACGCCAAATACCGAAAGGCCGACCTTGGTAGTCCGAAAGGTGAGAATGTCGAAGCCACGGAAACCCAAATTCTTTCCCAGGGAAAAAATTTGGTTGGTCATTTCTGCGGCTTCGGCATTTTCGGACCGGGTCAAGGTAAGTGTACGAACTGGTAGTGACTGACTTTAGGGTTAGGGTGCAGGGTCAGGTAAGTGTGCGATAGTGATGGACTTTAGGGTTAGGGCGTGGGTCAGGTAAGTGTGCAATAGTGACGGACTTTAAGGTTAGGACATGGATCAGGTAAGTGTGCGATACTGACGGACTTTAGGGTTAGGGCGCGGGTCAGGTAAGTGTGCGATAGTGATGGAATTTAGGGTTAGGGCGCAGGTCAGGTAAGTCTGCGGTAGTGACTGACTTTAGGGTTAGGGCACGGGTCAGGGAAGTGTGCAGTAGTGATGGACTTTAGGGTTAGGGCACGGGTCAGGTAAGTGTGTAGTAGTGATGGACTTTAGGGTTAGGGCTGGGTTAAGGATAGTGCATAGATAGTGGTGTATGTTAGGTTTAGTGTAGGTTTTGAAGGTGTTTGGTGTAATTGTGTTGTGTGTGTGTTTTTTGGAACAGCAAATTTTTTCCCTGGGAAAAAATTTGCTGTTTTGAAGTTTCGATGTTATCCGAATTCAGTCTTCCAAGTTCGAACTTATGGTGTTCGATATTTTGGAAGTTCAATTTGGTGATACAGACCCGCATTCTCTGACATTGAAATTGAATTGCCAAAGCTCAGCTTGTCCTCAATCCAAAAGAAAACTCTGCTTATAATTATAACCAGTTCTAACAAAAACACTAAGTCAGTTCACTATCTACTCCACAAATGCTACTCCAATCGCTCCAGTGACACAGGCTAAGCTATTGGGAATAACCATAAACTCCCACCTAAAATTTGATAGTCATCTCAACTTAACTATTAAAAAGTACATCACTCTACCGTATCAAACCATTTCTTACCAACACAAAATCAGCTTTGCCCAAAAAAACCCTTCATCCCAAAAAACCTCTTGATCCCCCAAAAAATTCTACTAAATCCCAACAAAATAATTTTAAGCAAAATGTTAGGGGCTAAAAAGGAACCCCCCCCCCTTTTGCTGAAAAAATTCCCCCTTTTTAAAAAACCCTCTTTAAAAATTAACTTGGCTTTGAGACGCTCCCCGGTTTGAAAACTGGCCCAAACCTAAACAAATAGTTTTCCTCTTATTCAAACCTCCCAATTAAAGATGTTTTAAACCTTTGGTACATCTTTATTTTTCAGCCAAAAGGCCCCTTAAAAATTTCCAAAAAAAATATTTTTTGGTTTTTCCCCAACGTAAATGTTTTGGGCCATAATGAAAAACAGGGGCAAAATTGAATTTTTACTGTTTGAAAAAATCAAAAGTTTTTTAAAAATTTCAGGGGGGGCCCCCAACCCTTTCAAAAAGGGGTTTTGGCTAGCAGACCCCCCGGGAAACAAAGAAAAAAAAGGTAAATAAAAAAAAACCCCTTGATAAAGGGTTTCCACTCATTTTTACCCTGGGCCAAAAAAAACATTTTTATTTTCTTTTCCTTTTTTAAAAGGGGGCAGAACCCAAAACCAAAAGGGCCCAAAATTTCAGCGTTTTCCAAAAATATAAAACCTTTTTTAAAAAATTTTTTGGTTTGCCTTTTAAACGTAACCCGGGTTTTTGTCCCCAAATACCCTGAAAACCTTTCATTGAAGTTGTTCCCCCGACCGGGGTTTAAAATCTAAAAAGGGTACCTGGTAAATTTTCCCTAAGGGGGGAAAGCTTTTTCCAGCCCCTTTTTCCTCTAAAAGGGGCCCTTTTCCCCACCCAAGAACCCCAAAAGAACAAATGTTGGGTAAATAAAAAAAAAAACCCCTAGAAAGGGGCCCCCAAAATTTAAAAATTTTTGGGTTGGACCCTGGGGCAAAAAACATTTAGTTTTTTTCCTTTAAAAGGGAAGAACCCTTTTAAACCTAAACCCTTTCCAAAACCCTTTTCCAAAAACGCAAAAACCCCCAAAAAAGAACAAACCCCTGGGGGCCTTTTTGGGGAAAACCCAGAAAACCAGGTTTTTTTGGAATGCCCAAAAAGGGAAAAATGGGGGAAAAAGCTGGGAAACATGTGAAGTTTTTTCACCCCCTTTCCCAACCCGACCTGGTATGGAATCTAAAACCAAGGGTTTCCATAATAAAAATCAGGGGAAATTCCTCAGACTGGACACCCGGGGGGTTTGGTTTTCACCCTTTTTGGGTGGGCCCCTTTAAAGGAAAGTTATTTAAACCCCCTTTAGAAAAACTTTTCCCCTTTGGGGGCCCCTTTTTTTCGGAAAGGGAAAGGAACCTTATAAAGGTTTTCCCCCCCCGGGCCCTTTTTAAGGGTTTGGGGTTTTGGGGCCCCTCAAAAAACCCTTAATTTGGGGGTTTTTTTTTGGAGAAAATTTTTAAAAATTTTAACTTTTTGTTAAACCCCCATTTCCAAAAAGCAAAAACAAACCGGGAAAAAGGTTTAAAAACCTCTGAAAGGAATTTTTGGCAACTGTGGGATTTTGCAGAAACCCCGGTTTTCCCATGGTTGCCCCGGGGCCTGGGAAAAAAAAATAAAGACCTGAGGTTTTAAAACCAGGATTTTAAAGTTTTTTCCCGGGCCCCCCAATTTTTGGCTGGTGGGTTCGACCCGGACCTGGCTCCCCCACCCCCTAAAAGCTCGAAATTTTGGGTTCCCCGGCTCGGGCTCCCCTTTTTTCCCCCTGTGGTGGCCCCAGATTTTCGGGCCGACATCAAAAGGGTTGGTTTTCCCACCCGGCTTTCTTGGTAAGTTCCCTTTCTAAAGGAGTGTTTTTAAAAACCCCTTTGGGTTTTAATTTTAATATTGGTTTCCCTTAAATTTTGGGGTGGAAATTTTTCCCCCTTTCTCTAAAATCCGTTTTCCCCAAAAAATTATTTTCCCTTCCCTTTTGGCCCTTCGGGCCTTTTTTTCCCAACCCTGTGGTGGGGTTTGTTTCCTCCTTGTGGGTTTTTTTTTGGAAAATTTGGGGGTTTCGGTTTTTTTGAGGGGTGGTGGTTTCCCCCTTTTCCCAAAGCCCCCCTTCGGTTTTCGGGCTTAAAAATTTGGAAATGGGGCCCTTCAGAAAATGCCCTTGCCGGGGGAGGGTCACCCCTTTTTGGCTCTGCCTGGGGGTTTGCCCTGCAGGGAAACCCTGGTTTCCCAATGGCTTCCCCCCGGGTCCTCAGGAAAGGGAAAAAAAATTACCCCAAGAGGACCAAAGCCCTGGGGAAACCCCTTGGGAAACCCTCCCTTCAGGCCCTCCAGGCAAAAGCCCCCTAAGGGTTAAAAAACCTTCCCCTACCATCCCTCGGGAACGTTTTGGGGTTCAGGGTTCCCCGCTCCCTGGAGCCCGGGGTTTTTAAAATTTCCTTCGGGGTTCCCCCCCCAACCCCTTCGGAGGGAATTTTGGAAGAGGTTTTTGGTCCCTTCCCCTTGGGGTTCCCCTTATTGGGGGGTTAAAAAAGGCTTTCCCCCCTGTTCGGGGAACCCCCCCCGGAGCCCTAAATTCATCCCCAGGTCTTTTAAAAAGGGCTGTGGATCAGGGGTTTCGAAAGGGTAGTGATCCTTCAAGTCCGGGCCTCCCCAAAAGGTTCAGGCCCATACGGGTGGGAACCCTGCCCTGCCCACAATTTCCTCCTCCAAACTCCTTGATTTCAGCCGGGCGTCGAACCGGGGACTTTTGGGTTAACCCCGGGAAGCCAAATAAAAATTGGGGCCCCCTTCCCTCCAAACCCCCCGGCCCCTTTTTTTTTGGGGAAAAATTCCGGCCGGGACTTTGGTTCGGGGCATCCGGACCCTTGCCCGGGGACCCCGCCCCCTTTTTTCCCCTTGATTGGCTTTTTTTTGGCCTCGGAAAAGCCTTACTGGTGGGCCGAGGGAAGGTTTTCTGGCGGGCCTTTTTTCTCTCCTTTCGGGGTTCCCAAAAGGAAAAAGGGGAAAATGGGGTTAAAAAACCTGGGCTCCTCCACAGGGTCCCCCCGGGCCCCGGGGGGTCAAGGTGACCCCCTCATCCCAAAACCGGGGAAAGAAAAACCCCAAAGCCCTTTTCGGGAACCCCCTGGGGTTCCCATTCCCCTTCCCGGAGGCCCCCGGGGAAGAGCCCCCGGAAGGGAATTGTAAGAAAAACATAATCACCTATTCCACCCTTTTTGCACCAAATTTAAAAATTTCCAGGGTTCCCCGTTCCCCTTTTGGAAATTTCCTTTGAAAAGAAAATTCAGAGTTCCAAGCAAAAGGGAAATTTGGAACCCTCAATTTTTTTGGGGGAAAAAAAACGGGGCCCTTGGGGGCCTTTTGGTCCCCCTTCCCAACCTCCTTTGGGGTGTCTCCCCTTTTCCCCCTATTGGGAAAAAAAAATGGAGGCCCCTTGATTCGGGTGGACCCCCCCCAAAAAAAAGACCCCAAAATTTCCCTCCGCCCAGGGGGGAAAACCAGTTTTTCAAAAGGGGTTTTCTTGGGTGCCTAGGGGTGGTGTTTCCCCCTAAGAAAGGAAACCGGGTTTTTTCCTTTTTTGGCCGGGTCCTCCACCTCCCCCAAGGGAATTTTCCCCATGGCCGGGAATTTAACCTTTCTTTTTCAGGCTTTTCTAAAAAAATTTTTTCCCTTGCCATTTTCCCCCTTAAAAGGGGAAAATTGACACAGTAACATGTTAAAGGCCCCTAAGGGGGTTTCAAGAAAAAGAAACCCCAAAAACTGGCTACCCTTTTCCAACCAAAAACCCCAAAAAAAGCCTTTTTCAAAATGGGGAAATTAGGGCGGGCCCAACCCCTTGTTCCTTACCGGGGTTTCCCGGGAAAATCCTTAAATTTTGGGACCCTTTAAAGGTTTTTTCCACAATTCCCCTTTGTACACCTTTGGGTTCCCAAAGGAAAAAGAAACCTTTTTGGGTGGAGTTTTCCCCCCCAAGCTCTTTTGGGAAAGCCCTTTTTTCCCCTCCTTCTACCTTTTCCCCAAAGGGCCCCAAAAAGGGGGGGAAAATGGGCCAAAAAACCCAAAGGGACTTGGCCCTGACGAAAAAATGGTTCCCAGAGGAGAGGCGGGAAAAACCCCTTAAGACCCCCCTTTGGGGAGGGGGGAAACCAGGGAAAATTTTCGGGGGAAAACCCGGAAAGGGCCCCCTTTCAAGCATCCCTGGGGGGGCCCCGACTTCCACCTTTCAAAGGAAAGCCCCCCGGGAAGTTTAAAACGGGCCCCGGGAACCCGGCTATCCCTCCTAAAGACCAAAATTGGGTAAGAAATTTTTTCGGGGTACCTTTCCCTTTTTGCACCCCCCAAAACCAATAAAAAAATTTTTTCCCTTTCCCTTTCCAGGCCAAAGGGATCTATTTTAAATTTCCCGGGCTTCGAGAAATTTCCCCTTCCCCACAACCCAAGGATCCAAAAACTACCTCAAAGGTTCTTTTTATTTCCAAAGGGAAACAGGGGGGGCCCTTTTACTCATTTTTTAAACATTCATCGGAAAACCAAGTTTTTTGGATTCAGGGGGGCATTTTCCACCCCCTTCCCTTTGGGGAAAAGGTTTGGTTCCCCCATTAACCTTCCAGGTTCCTAATTATCCTTTTAAAAATTTTTGAACCCCAAAATTTCCCCCCTTTAATTTTTGGGAAAAACCGTTTTTTCAATTCCAAGGGGCCCTGCCCTTTTCCCCCACCAAAAGGGCCCCGGTTTTTACCAAATTTTCCCAGGGCAGGGTTACTTTTTCCCCTTTTAAAGCAATTCCGGGTTTTCCCAATTTTGGGGACTGGCTCCTAAGCCCCCCAAAACCAAAACCCTTTTTGGGGAAAGGTTTTTCATTTTCGATTTTAAAAATTCCTTTAATAAAAAAAAGTTTTTTTTTCCTTTGTTTTCCCCCCCTTTCGAAACCTGAAAAGCCTTTTCCCTTTAAAAATCAGGAAAAAAGACTCCCTGGTCTATTCTTCAGCAAAACAGAATTCAAAGCCATTTAGTTTTAAAGGGGGTTATCCTTTGCCAACCCGTTTTTTTTGCCAAATTCCCATAAACCTTAAAAGGTTTGCCCCCCTTTTTTAAAAACCAATGGTCTAACCAAAAATTCCAATTTTCCCAAAACCTTTTTGGGTTTAGCAAAAAATTCAAAAAATCACTTTTTTTTGGGGAAAAGGGCCCCCCTTTAAAAGGTTCTTATTGGGAAACCCTGTTTCCCCCCCTTGGTTTTAATTGAAAACCAAACCCCTCCCTAATCCGGGGGGGGGCCCATTACCAGGGCGGATTTCCCAAGGGCCTTAAAACCAGACTGCCATTGACAAAATTTTGGGGGGAAGCTGCTTTTGGGCAACCCTTTCAAACTTTCTTTCCCTTTGGGAAGTTCAATAGACAACCCATTTTCTGGAGTTGGTTACCCCCCAAAAAAGGGGCGGGCCCGGCCCCACCCCGGGGTGAAGAAAATTTCAAAAAATTTGGGGCAATGGGCCGATTTCTTTTTCGCTTTTCTTCCCCCAACCCCCTTCCCCCGGAAGCCAAAAAAGGGGAAAAGTTGGAGGCCTTCCTCCACCTCAAGGGGTTTCTCAAAAAATTTTTTCCGGGTTGGAGGGGAAATTTTTCCCCTTTTTGGGTGGTTTTTTTTAATTTTGTTACTAAAAAGCTGGGTTATTTAAAAACAACTATTCCCTTTTACCAGGGGAAAAGGGGAGCCTCAGCCTTTTGGCCCCGGGCTTTTGAGGGGCCTTTTTCCCTTTTCCAAATCCCAAGGAACAAAAAAAACCTCGGCTTAGGAAGGGCCTTTTCTTTTTGTCCCATTTTTTTCCTTACTGGTTCAAAGGGTTTGGTTCCTTTTTTAAATTTTTTGTTAAAGCAATTGGAGGACCTAGTTCCTCTTTTGTATGTGGGTTTTCCCCTTTCCTTTTCTGAACCCACCGGTTTTCCAGTTTCCAACCTTGGAAAAGGGCTTTCCTCAAATCTCACCTGTTCGGTATTTTTTAGCCCCAAAAATTTTAAATGGAAAAATTTTTTTTGAAAGGGAAAAACCCTTTTTCTTTGAAGGGGGGGACAAGCCCTTTCCTGTTTCCTT